>NC_041385.1:228096988-228107752 GCF_002162155.2 Triticum dicoccoides | reverse complement strand
CAATATTAATCAACACTGCATTGCCCGTCTTTCTTTCATATAGGTCCTGATTCGGATTGTGGATGAACATCTCAGCAAAATTAGGATTGTAGACGAAATTGAAGATCACTTGCCCGTTTCTTTGTACGTATTAAATCTACATGCAAGCCTTGTTTAAATAGAAGACATGTGAAATCTTGAACTTGCGTTTTTGTAGGCAAAGAGAAGCCATGCCGACGCTCATCCAACTGAAATGGATGATGTGTCGCACAGGATTCATCAGCATATTTTTGGCCTCTGGCGAGCTGCCAAAGTTTGTTGCATTCCAGCGCAGTATCTTAAGGGCATCTCCAGTCGCGCCCCCAACAGGCCCTCCCCAGGCGTTTTCGTCGCGCCGGCGTCGAAAAAAGGCCCCAGTCGCGTCCCCAGAAGCCCGTTTTTCGCCGGCTCGGGCCAAAACTGGTGCCGGCGGACCCAGGCCGAACCCGGCGCCCTGGGGGACGCTTGGGGAGCCGGCGCAAGCGAAAAAGGCGCGTGGGCCCGCACTGGAGGCGACGAGGGCCTTTTCCCGCCGTTTTGTTGCCGCTTTTCTCGCTTCTCTCCCGCTCGCTCGTCTTGCTCCCGCCATTCTCCCCCTTTCTCCCGCCAACCCCGCTCGCATCCCGCCGCCATGCCACCGAAGAAGTACTCCATGCCGCGCGCGGCGGCGACCGCGACAGGCGCCGTGACCCAACCGAAACAGAGGAAGCCGAGGGCGCCTCCGACGAAGCCGCCGGGCCTGTCGAACGCCGAGTGGCGGGTGGAAGTTCAGCGGCGAGAAGCAGTCACCGCCGACAGGCGGAACAGGGGAATAGCCAAGAAGGCCCGCGACAACGCGGCGCGCGCGACGGCGTCTTCCTCGTCTGTCGAGGCTCCCGTCGTCAGCCACACCCACCAGTACGCGCCCTGGGGACAGCAAGGTGCCGGATCTCCATGGGGTTCATCGTCGCCCGGCTACGCCGACGGCGACGCGCACGGCGGGTTTAACCCAAACGTGACCTTCCCCCATGGTCACCCCGCTACGCGCACGCCATCGCCCGCCTTCGCCGGCGTGCAGTACCCACCATACAACTACTCGCCGCCCCCCGCCTACGCGACCACACCGACACCCCATCTCTACCGTGGGCCGCTGCCCTTCTCGCACCTCGGGGACGCCGACGACACGGGAGCCGACATGGACGACATCATCGCGACAGGATCGGCCGCGGCCGCCTCGTCTCCCGATTTCGCCACCCAGGACGAGGTAGTCGACCTCAGTGGCGACATGGAGGCCGAGCTCGGCTACGTCTACGGCGACGATGCGCAGGAACCCGAGGAGGAGGACGAGGACGAGGAGGAGGAGGAGGAGGAGCCGGCTCCTGTTCCGACGAAGGGGCGCCAGAAAAAGAAGCGGGCGGCGAGGCTGGGCGAGCCGCGCATCAAATGGACGTCCAAGGAGGAGGAATGCCTCGCCGAAGCGTGGAAAGTCGTCTGCCTCGACCCGACCACCGGCGCGAACCAGAGCTTGGAGACGTACTGGGACCGCATCAAGGCCGAGTTCGACGAGCGGAAGCTCGTCGACCCCTACTTCAAAGGCGTCTACATGCAGCGCGGGGCCAAGGCGATGGCGAACCATTGGGGGCGTATCCAGTTGGCGTGCAACAAATGGCACGGAATCGTTGAGGAGGTCGCGGCTCGCCCAGAGAGCGGCGCCAGCGTTGAAGATCAGGTACGCACACCGTTCGCCGCACATCTTCGTCCCCTGCGCCCGCCGTTCGCCAACTGTTCGTCCATCCGCGCAGCTGCTGCGCATGTTCGCCATGTTCCGGAGTGACAACCAAGACGCCGACTTCAAGCACCTCCACGTCTACAAGCGCATTGACAAGTGCGAGAAGTGGGCGGAAGTCCGACGTGCCCTCGACAAGGCCAAGGAGACATACAAGCCGGACGCGCCGACTCCGGGCGCGTCGGAAGGGCGGCCGGACGGCCACAAATTGGCCAAGAAGGGGGAAAACGCCGATGCGGCAACCGCGCGAGTGCAGGAGTCCATCGAGCATTGCCTCGCCGACGTCCAGGCCCGGGCCGTCCTACGCGAAGAGAAGACCGAGGCGCGGTGGTCGGTGCTAATGAAGAACAACGCCATCAAGCTCGACCTGCTCCGGACGAACGTCGCCGCGAAGAAGTGGAACACCGACATGGCTTTCCTGATGGGTGGGGCGGACATGCTCCAGAGCAACGACGAGAAGCTCAAGGCGTGGTACCTGGTGCAGCGCGGCCTCATCCTGAACGAGCTGCCGACGGCAACGCCCACGACGCCGACGACGCCCACGGCCGCACGGACGCCAAGCCCGAGCGAAGCCTCTACGTCGCCGCCCAGCAGCGTCGAAGCCGCGCCGACGCAGCCCAACACCGAAGCAGCTCCGACACCGCCGAGCTCGCGCATGCCGACTCCGCCAACACCTGGGACCAACCCCGCCGAGTGAATGACCCCGCCGAGGCGGCGGCGCTCTGTTTTTTTGTAACGGCAGACTATGCCCGATCGCCGGACTTGCGGCGTCTTGAGAGCGGGAACGACCAAGTTTGAATTTACTGCGTCCTGGGGCCGGCGCGTGGGTGCGTGACTGGGAGCTAGCTCGCCCCAGGGGCCGAGCTAGCGCCGGCACGCCCCCAAGATGCCGAATTTAGACGCCCTGGGGGCCGAACGGCTGGAGATGCCCTAACCGTATGATGGTAGGAGACCGTTTGGCCCAATGCCCTCACTCTTTTTCGAGGATGCCACGCTACCACCACTTGTGTATGCCAATAAATAAATAAATAAATAAATTGCCGTCACTTTCTTTTTTTCCTAAAATAAGAGTACAAGGAGATCTCCTACGACACGCTTCGGCTCGTAAACAGACAAGAGGTTTGCAGTAAGAAATGACCAGTGGCTGGCGCGTCGCCCGTGAGCAGTAGCAACAGAACAAAGAAGAAAAGTGCCGTGCGGAACCCAGCCGTTGACGAAACCGAGTACCCTGCGCCTTCCTTCCTCGGCGCCCTTTCCTTCACCGCTAATGCACCGCCACTCCGCCCAAGAGGCACAGGGGATGGGCAGCAACGGAGGCGGCGCCAAGCCGCCGGCGTGGGAGTTCCACGCCACGGGTCCTCGCAACCTCTCCAGCCCCGGCCGCTCTGCCTGGTTCGCGTTCGCAGCCCCACTCCCTCCTCCCCCCAGAACGCATAGCACGATAGCGCGTACTGTTGGTCACAATCTGTGTGCGGGGTATTCCGAATCTGAACTCTGTCGTCTTGATTTACGAGTCTAGGTCTGGGGATTCTTAGCGTGGTCTGTCTGAGCACGCCGTCAAAGCCACCCTCGTCGTCTGCCGTTTGCTGAAATGCCACTTGGATTCTGGAAGAATTCTAGGTCTAGTTCACGTTTTGCCTGTTACTCGCCTCGCCCTCTGTCGAAGCTTTAATACTGCCTTGAAATGGCCATGCCTGTGTCTATCTTGCCTGTTGTTTTGATTGAGTCAGCTGGGTTGCAAAAGGCATTGTTTCAGATGACACTGGTTGGCGTCCATATGGGAAATGGGGCGCAAACAGTTTTCACAACAAACTAGCAGGGCCGATGGTGGCCGATGGGTATTAATCCTATAGAATTCAGGCCCTGTGAGTGTGAGATTGGATCCTGTTCAAAGTATTACTGTACATGTGGAAGCAGTGTCTATTGTTGGTGATAAGGGACAGTCTACTTGATCAAAATAGACGTGACATGTTATACCCAGAATAGAGCCCAACCACACATTTTCATAGGATCCAAGCCCTATATGATTTCTTTTGTGCCAGTATATGTTGTCAGTGTCGATGTTTTATAAATTTTCAACACCTAAGTGTCATGAGTGTACAAAGCATGATTTTCTCGCTGGTCAAAGTTGCGAACACGTTGACTCAAGGAGAATCAGTATTGATGCATTACGCAACTTTTAAGTTTTTGTCACGTTGGACTTTATTAGTTGTACGCCTATGTCTTCTAGGCATAGCCGGTCCCAAGCCCGGGTAAAGGAGGAGGGTTGTGATAGGCTTGGCGAGCCAACGTAAAAACTAGCCAATCCCATAGGTATGAAACCCATTTGAGCGAGAATAGTACTAGGATGGGTGACCTCCTAGGAAGTCCTCGTGAAAGGGTTTCATATCTAAGGGTTGTGATAGGCTTGGCGAGCCAACGTAAAAACTAGCCAGTCTTTTGGGTATGTAACCCATTTGGGCGAGAGTAGTACTAGGATGGGTGACCTCCTGGGAAGTCCTCGTGAAAGGGTTTCATATCTAGCCTACCCCAACTTGTTTGGGATAAAAGGCTTCGTAAGTTAAGTATGACAGGGAATTGTGTCATGAGCTTTTAAGACCTTAGTATAATTTGTTAAGAAAAAAAGATTAGTAAATAAAAGGATGGCATGGTTCTTGCTCTCTATATAATTTGTAGTAGATGTTATGTAAATAGATGCTGTTCAAATGTACCTAACTTTAGTGTTTAATCTAAGAAATGTTAGGCTTCCGATATCTTCCTCTGCTTGTATTTTTGGTCACTTCAGCCATTGCTGGAGGCCATGCCTTTTTATAACAAGACTAGTCATGTGTGTGGTACTGATGAACAAATATAATGACTCCGCAGGAAAAATCCCAACTACAGAAGAATTGCAATATCATGTTTAGTGCAGGCCGCGTATGTACTGGAGTTTGACAGGCAAGAGAACAGAACTGGTGAAACTGCCATTGCTCCTAACTGGTGGAAGCCATTTAAATACAAGCTGGTGCGCCTTCTAATTGATCCCAGAGACGGATCCATATATGGGGCACTTCTAGAATGGGACCAGATTGCTGCACTATCAGACTGGATAATGCGGAGACCTGATGGTGCTCCAAAGGCTGTCCTGGCACTGAGGGGAACTGTCCTGAAGCAGTCAACTGTTGCCAGAGACTTGGAGGATGACCTCAGGTACTTCGCTCAGGAGAGCTTGAGGGGTTCTGTCAGGTTCGCTGGAGCACTGGAGGTGCTCAAGTCGGCTATCGATAAGCATGGAAGCAACAATGTGTGCGTTGCGGGGCATTCCCTAGGGGCAGGATATGCGATGCAGGTTGGTAAGACTTTGGCGAAGGACGGAGTCTTCGTAGAATGTCATTTGTTTAACCCACCGTCAGTGTCACTCGGCCTGGGCCTGAGGAAGCTTCAGGATAAAGTCGACAAGGTCTTGAAGCGATACATCAGCGGCAGCTCTTCAAATGCCGTTGAAAGTTCCCACCTGGGACAGGAGGAAACTGTTTCTGAAATTGGAGAAGAAAATCTGATCAAGGAGGTGAAGAGATGGGTGCCGAACCTGTACATCAACAACAGCGACTACATTTGCTGTTTCTATGTTGACCGTAGTGGCATACCAACTGTTACTGCCGAGAAGCGCGGCGATGGTCACCCCGAGGCGCGTGCCAAGGTTTTTGTGATTGCGAAAGGGCCACAGAAGTTTCTAAAAGCTCATGGGCTGCAGCAATGGTGGATGGATGATTCCGAGCTCCATCTGGCTGTGAATGAGAGCAAGCTCATGTATAAGCACCTCAAGTCCCTGTATGTGAAAGAAACGTAGCGAAACCAATGTCATTGTGATCTCTGTCTCCTGTTGTCTCCTGTTCTGTAGTCAAGTAAGCTTTTAAAGCTTTCATGAAGCTATCCAGTTCCTGCAAACCTTTTAGTCAGTCGACGCGTATCAAAAGTAACTGTCAGCATGAAATGTGAGTATTACATTACTACTACCTTCAACTGAAGGATCAGGCGTTCTACTGTTGTGTTGCTTTGCCTCTGGCAAGACATGCGAGTTATCTTTATCCCTGAACCAGAAAATCATATGATATATATTCAGAACCATAATACAAGGAAGTGTAGAATGTTACTCCCTCCGTTCACAAATTATAAGATGTTCTAACTTTTTTTTTCTGAATCGGATGTATATAGACCCGTTTTAGTGTGTTTGTTCACATGTACTCCCTCCGTTCCAAAATACTTGACTTCCATTTGTCCAAAAATGGATGTACCTATATACTAAAACATGTTTAGATACATCTATATTTTGACAAATGAAAGGCATGTATTGTGGAACGGAGGGAGTAGTTCATATTGAAATATCCTGAACATCTTGTATATGTGAATGGAGGGGGTAGAACCGTAAAGAACTATAATTTGTGACATCGATCCCCAATCACATTTCAACACTTGAATAATGCCCAGTGCAGATGTACAAGTGCGTAGAATGGCGTTGAGCAGAGAGCAACCAAAAAAGAAAGTTAATTAGAATATCACAATGGTGGTTCCTTTGGCGAATCGTCCTTCTGCCTGACCAGAATCTGAGGCTTATTATTCAGATGATAAGTACAGTACAAGGAAGCCATTGCTAGTACAGTACAAGAAAGCCATTGCTCGCCAAGCGAAGCTACATCATTTGTTTACGAAATCAAGGTTATTTGAGCATTCACAAGGTAAGGTAGTCTCAAGCATGCACAAGGCAAGGTAGTCTCAATCTGATTTATTTGTGACCATAACAAGGACTTGGTTCTCCTCGTCATACATTGAATATTTCAAAGTTAATAATCAAATACAGTGCAGAAGACGCGACATGACATCTTTCTTCATCCATGAAATGTACAATATGTACAGTGACACAATGTAGACTGACATCAATAAACGTGAGCTCCAGCGGTTGCCCCGATGATGACGGCAATTGTAGCAAGGACAGCCTGTTACAGCAAATGGTTCTCATTAGGATCATCAGAATTTGAAAAATAAAGGTGGCAAGTCACTCACAGAAAAGTGGTCTACTCTGGACTTCATCAGAAGATTTCTCATGAAGACTTTACATACCATAAAACTATACTAACTAGTAGAGTATATGACACTACCATCATGCATGTTTTTATCAAGTGTGCTCACTCTCTGGATCAGTCTTCGTTATTGTAACACAGATATACCCTAGCTGCATATATGTCAACATTTAATGCATTCTTTGATAAGGGTGCTCACGTTCTCTGAATCACTCTTTGTTAATGTCACATACATCTGCTTCAGCTACTTAAGTGTCCAAAAGGTCATGCACAAACGAAAATGATACACTGTGCAACTGCCGAAGTATGCCGAAACACCCACCTAATTAGATGACTGGATTAGCTATATTTTATCATTTGAATCTGATATTTAAATACTTCTGAATAATCAGATCCAACTTCACTGTACCAAACTAATTATTCTCATTTGCCTTTTCTGTTTGAGCTAACATGAATGAACCATCAATATGATTCTTGATTCACTAAGTGCTCCTGATACATGATCCAAACTTACACATGACAAAGTTCATAAATCATGCAAGAATAACAATGACATAATAGGCAATATGTTATGCTCAACAATTCTTGGCTTTCTGGTATACTATTGCTTCTGAAAACAGATAAATGAGGTACAAAGAAGACAACATGCAGAAACTTCATATATAATCCTGAGCCCCATATGTTTGGACCATTGTTAAGAATCACATCAGCATGTCATAAAAATATTTTAAAATGCAAAAAACAACAACAAGAAAATAGCACCTTCTAATAGCCTGTATATTCCTACATACTGACAATCATAGCCCAAGTTCAGTGACACATGGTATAGAAAGCACAAGCGCCATATCAGCAACTGGAACAAGCAAGGCTTGTTGTTAACTCGACACTAAATTCTTTACTCACCGCTATTGTGCATGCCACATATCCTGGTTTCTCCCTGTAATCCACTCTAGAATACCACAACAGAAATGCTCCGACATACCAGGGGATGGCACCAAGAAAGAAACCGATTATGAATCTTCAGAACAAGAAATTTGTCGTTAGGATTACTCAGATATAGCTAAAGCAACAGCATAGTTCACAATAATCTATGTCAGAGTAATTATTCAGGTACATTGCTGCTGTACGTAAAACTAAGATCAGAAGACAAAAGTTAAGACAATGATCACTTACAGAAACCAGCCCATGCCAATACCGCAGCATGGAAGGCGGTCAGGTCTATGTCCACGCGCACCTGCTTCGTGATCTTGAGCTGAAAAGAGAAATAGCAAGATTAAGTGTGCACATAAAATTCTTATTATAAACATAAAGTGAAATAACTAGGAAAAATTACGATCGTCATATTCAGCCTCGGTGCAATTAGAAGCTGCAACGACCAATGTACGCATGGGGACTCCCTAAAATCATCAAGGACAAAGACAAGAACATGACTAGTAGACTGCTACATCCGTTAACTTCTGTATATTTGCCAAATGATCAATGCAATCAAAATGGCAGAACTGTCTTATATCAGATTTTCAGATCTATCAAACATTCAAACCCCATGTTGTGCTAAGAAATGCATCAATGCTAACCAGGGGAAGCTGATGAGACAATTGATCTCCATGCCATGCTAAGAAATGCAAATGTGCTGGCTTTAGCACCACTTACTACACAATCTAGCCAGGGTGGCTCAGTCATAGTTGATCCTTTATTTTCAGATTTGATATAGAGCAACTGGGTAGAAATCATTTGGTAATGAAGCAACCAGCATACGACGGAAGGACATCACCTAGATCAAACAGGACAGCACGATACATGCCAATTTGGATCAAGACGTCAAGAAAATTGAAAGAAACATTGCAGGGTTGTAACAGGAATTCTGATTCCATCAGTCACGGCAATCAGAGTTTTGACACCAAGAAACGAAACAGAATTAGATCAAACATCCCAAAATTGTGCCCCGATTGCATCCTGCCAGAGATCTCGTAGGGGAGAATTCCGCCTTTGATCCCACCGGTTCCACGCCCAATTCCGATCGACATTCAAAGACCGGCGTCGGATCAACTAAATCCCGAGGGAATCGATCCCGATCGCAAGACCAAAATTCTACTTCATCACCCCGACATCAGCCCCCTCCGCGCCTCCCTCCCTCCCCGAGAGAACCGCGGATTAGAAGCAGGGATCGGGACATTTACCGTTCCCGGCCTGGTAGCCGCCGCGGTGGCGCGAGTTGGGCTCGCGATGGCCGTGGAGGCCGGGCGGCGGGGCGGGCTGCGGGTGCCCGACGGGCGGGCGCGGGGGCGGGTAGCTGGGCGGACCATGGAACGTCCCGTACTCCCCTACGCCGCCGCCGGCGGCAGCCTTGGCCTTCTCAACCTCGTTCCCGCTCATCTCTCCTCCTGCCTCGCCCCACTCCGCTCGTATCTGCTCACTCCGCTCGTATCAACAGTTACGGGTCAAGGAGGAGGAGGAGGAAGATTGGCGCGCTGTGGTCCGTCTGATGGAAACGTGGACGCGTGCGATCGACGGAGAGAAAAGACTGGTTTCGGTTTGTCGCGACAAGGAACAGTGCGTTGCTTGATCCGCGGTTGATCGGAAGTTTAATCCATGAAATTCGTGCTTTGCTACGTAACCGTGGATTTTTTTTTTCCTGCGAGTCTGCGACCACACGAACAAGAAGTTTGGTGTTGCATGTATTGATGAAAAAACTTGCGAGCTTAGACTCATGTACTCCTAATGAAAGTGTCCTAGTGTGCATTAGAACTTGGCCTATGTGGAAGACTGTCTTTTTTACGTTTGTTAACACATTGCAAACGTGGATGCTCATATACACATACATGCACACCATATCTCCATGAGCATTTTCAAGATACTAATTCAAAAAATTATGAGCACTTGGGCAAGGTCTAGAACTTAAATCTTGAAGGAGCGGTTCGGGCACACACAAAAATCATCTGAGCCACGCTTATCTCTGCAACGGCGAGTACATGACAAACTTGTGTTTGCTTATTTTTTGATTAAAAGTGATCACTTCCCTGATCTCATTTCAAAAATCAAGTAGTCATTTACAACCAAAACACAACCACCACCCAGAGGAAACAGTTTAACCGAGGCCCAAAACCTTACACACACCCCACGAAACCTAGCTAGTCAACAAACTAGGGGAGACCTTAAACAACCAAACACCACTTAAACTAAAAACACAGCGCATAATTGAGCTTGCATAAAACCACTCCACACTCTCCTGACTCAAGGCCCATCTTCCAGCCGAGAAATTAAATGATGCATAGCTTCTCCTGGCTTGAAACACTTCAGTTGCAACTCGTTCCAGAATTTTTGCAATCGTCATAGCACCAGTTTTGCGTCCTCCTTCACCTGCAATGAACTCCAATCAGTATTCCAGTGGGCTACCATGGACATCACAACAGATGGATCAGAAGGCCACTTACATGCCAGATTCCTGGCTTTCCAAATCCCCCAAAGAACAGCAACCACACCCACTTAGTATAGCTTTCTTCTCTGGGGAGGTAAGCACTTAAGCCAAACATTAAAGCATAAAATTGTGTCCAAGTAGGTACAGTCAACAACAAGACTACATTTCATCACACACCAAATGTATCTCGCTAGAGGACATTCAAAGAAAAGATGATTAATTGTTTATTTTTGCCCACAGAACAAGCATTCAGACACACACTTTCCCCCTATGTAACAGGACATCCCTGGTTAATATGTAATCTTTAACACTAACCAGATAAACTTTTGATTCTAAGAGGAATCTTAACTTTCCACAAGAACCTGTAAGGAACTTTACATCCAACCTGCATAGCAGAGTAAAAAGATTTGACACTGTAGAGTCCAGATTTATCTAGAATCCAAGACAATTTGTCTTCAGATTTAGTTAGAGTAACACAAGCACATGTATCTAGCAAATTAGACCAAAGT
>NC_041385.1:228055529-228096579 GCF_002162155.2 Triticum dicoccoides | reverse complement strand
AGAGACCCCCATCAAAAGGCATAATGCACAATAATGTTATAATTGAGAGAAATACCAGAAAGTCTTGGAAAGGTTTGAGATAGACTTTCATTTCCCAGCCATCTACCCTCCCAGAACCTGTTTTTTTTCATTTACAACACAAAATTTACACCAAGACAAGAAGACTTCTTTAAATTTTAGCAAACCTTGCCAAAATTGTGAATCCCCTTGTTTCTATAGAACCTGACCAAGAGTAGTACCACTAACATATTTTGCCCATAAAAATCTTACCACGGGCCATGTTCATTAAAAAGTTTCCAAAGACATTTAGCTAACAAAGCAACATTCACCAATTCCAAATCCAAAATCCCAATGCCGCCCAAATCTTTAGGTAGACAGACAAAGGGCCAAGCAACTAGATGGTATTTCCTCTTCTCCTTCTCCCCACTCCATAAAAACCAGGATCTAGGTCTATCATACCTCTTTTTTATCCCTTTTGTAATACCATAAAATGATAGCATATAAAGGGGCAGACTAGATAGTGAAGAATTCACCAAAGTGCTTCTACCAGCTATGTTCAAAAAACTGCCCAACCAACAACCCATCCTTTTTTCACCTTACCAACAGAAAGATCCCAATCACTATTCTTCAATCTTTCTTCATCTACAGGAATTCCTAAATATTTTAGAGGCAACACCCAACCGTGCGCTAGCCCCACGACGGGCGCCAACTGTCGTGGAATTGTCATGGCAGATGTCCTAGTGTGAGGACTTAGTCGTGGAGCCATCGCCACTAGGTTAGCTTAAAGGGGTTAAACGGGACAAAGGACACAGGGAGTTTATACTGGTTTGAGGCCTAATCCAGTTTGAGGTGGTATTGCTTATGTCTCGATTACCAGGGAGCGATTTCGCTTGACCTAGCTTTCGATCTCTTGTTTCTTGCCCTGAACCGCCGCCGGTCGTCCCTTTATATATACAGGTTGACGCCCAGCGGCTCATGGCGTCCCGGCCAGCTCATAAACAACATGTCCGGCTCGGTGACTAAATATACTTGCCTTACAATATAAGTTCTACACATATGGCGGTTTACCCCTATGGGCCTTAAGTCGCCTTTGGGCTTTGGGCCCTCGCCTATGAACCGCCATCTTCAACATCTTCACGGGCTTTGAATGATGAACCGCCATTGGTATGACCCGGCCCCTCCTGGGCGGGTCATACCCAATAGTCATATCCCCAACACAATCCACATGCATGCGAAGTTGACACTCTTCCAAAATAGTGGAATTAACATTAACTGAAGTCATGACCTCTCCAAACCCACTTTCATCAAACATTTCATAAGATTGAACATTCTCCAAAGTAGTGGGATCTAAAATAGACACTCTTCCAAACCCACTTTCAATATTATTGCAAACACTATTATCAATCTCATATTCATCATGGGGCTTAAATATATTTTCAAGCTCATAAGAAGAAGCACCCCAATCATGATCATTGCAATAGTAGTGGACATAGCAAAATTAGCATCCCCAAGCTTGGGGTTTTGCATATTATTAGCACAATTAACATTAATATAATTTATAGTAAAATCATTGCAATCATGCTTTTCATTCAAAGAGCTATCATTAATCACTTCATAAATTTCTTCATCACAATTTTCAGATTCACGAATCTCAAGCAAAACTTCATAAAGATAATCTAGTGTACTCAAATCACTAGCAATTTGTTCATGATAATTGGATCTCTTGAAACGATTAGCAAGTGGAAGAGGATCCATATCAAGAGATATTTAGCAAGCAAAGATGCAAGCAAATAGAAGACACATGGCACACAAGCAAATAAGAGACATGACGAGAAAACGGCGAACGAAAAAGAGGGCGAATAAAACGACAATTTTTTGTGAAGTGGGGGAGAGGAAAACGAGAGGAAAATGGCAAATAATTTAAATTGCGAGGAGATGAGATTTGTGATTAGGAACCTGGTTGATGTTGAAGATCCTCCCCGGCAACGGCGCTAGAAATTCCTTTTGATGTCTGCTAGAACTATGTTGGTATTTCCCCAAAGAGGAAGGGATGATGTAGTATAGCGACGGTAGGTATTTCCCTTAGTGATGAGACCAAGGTTATCGAACCAGTAGGAGAACCTCCTCACACCACGTAAACAACACTTGCACACAAATAATAAATACTCGCAACCCGACGTGTTAAAGGGGTTGTCAATCCCTTTCGGGTACGGCGCCTCTACTGGGCAAATAACGTGAGGTAAAAAGTGGTAGATAGGATAAATAGCTCACAAAACAAATAAATTACGGCAAGGTATTTTTGTAGTTTTGGTTTTATAGATCTAAAAATAAATGCGAGAAGAAATAGATCACAAAGGCAAATATGATGAAAAGAGACCCGGGGGCCGTAGGTTTCACTAGTGGCTTCTCTCGAGAAAAATAGCAAACGGTGGAAAAACAATTACTGTTGGGCAATTGATAGAACTTCAAATAATCATGACGATATCCAGACAATAATCATTATATAGGCATCACGTCCAACATTAGTAGACCGGCTCCTGCCTGCATCTACTACTATTACTCCACACGTCGACCGCTATCCAGCATGCATCTAGTGTATTAAGTTCATGAGAAAACGGAGTAATGCATTAAGAACGATGACATGATGTAGACGAGATCCGTTTATATATTGCGGCAGATATAGATCTCATCTTGTTATCCTTAGTAGCAACGATACATACGTGTCGGTTCCCTTTCTGTCACTGGGATCAAGCGCCGTAAGATCGAACCCACTACAAAGCACCTCTTCCCATTGCAAGATAAATAGATCAAGTTGGCCAAACAAAACCCAAATATCGGAGAAGAAATACGAGGCTATAAGCAATCATGCATATAAGAGATCAAAGAAGACTCAAATAACTTTCATGGATAAAAACATAGATCTGATCATAAACTCAAAGTTCATCGGATCCCAATAAACACACCGCCAAAAGACTTACATCATATGGATCTCCAAGAGACCATTGTATTTATAATCAAGAGAGAGAGAGAGAGAGAGATCTAGCTACTAACTACGGACCCGTTGGTCTACAAAGAACTACTCACGCATCATAGGAGAGGCACCAATGGAAGTGGTGAACCCCCTCCATGATGGTGTCTAGATTGGATCTTGGTGGTTCTGGACTCTGCGGCGGCTGGATCAATATTTCGTCGACTCCCCTAGGGTTTTTGGAATATTTGGGTATTTATAGAGCAAAGAGGCGGTTCGGGGGCACCCGAGGTGGGCTCAACCCACCAGGGCGCGCCTGGGCCTCCTAGCGCGCCCTGGTGGGTGCTGCTCACCTCGAGCAGCCCCTCAGGTGCTTCCTTGGCCCATTGGCTTTCTTTTGGCCCAAAAAAAATCCTCCAGGAGTTGCGTTGCGTTTGGACTCCATTTGATATTGATTTCCCGCGATGTAAAAAACATGCAGAAAACAGCAACTGGCACTGGGCACTATGTCAATAGGTTAGTGCCAAAAAATGATATAAAATGAGTGTAAAACATCCAAGAATGATAATATAACAGCATGGAACAATAAAAAATTATAGATATGTTGGAGACGTATCAAAGGCTCCTGCCAGTTGCTGATAACTTTTACAAAACATGATCATCTCATACAACAATTTATATCTCATCACGTCTTGACCATATCACATCACAATATGCCCTGCAAAAACAAGTTAGATGTCCTCTACTTTGTTGTTGCAAGTTTTACCTGGCTGCTATGGGCTTCTAGCAAGAACCGTTCTTACCTACGCATCAAAAACCACAACGATTTTTCGTCAAGTGTGTTGTTTTAACCTTCAAAAAGGACCGGTCGTAGTCAAACTTGATTCAACTAAAGTTGGAGAAACAGACACCCGCCAGCCACCTATGTGCAAAGCATGTCGGTAGAACCAGTCTCATGAACGCGGTCATGCAATGTTGGTCCGGGCCGCTTCATCCAAAAATACTGCCGAATCAAAGTAAGATGTTGGTGGTAAGAAGTACGACTATTATCGCCCACAACTCTTTGTGTTCTACTCGTGCATATCATCTACGCATAGACCTGGCTCGAATGCCACTGTTGGGGAACATAGCATGCAATTTCAAAAAAAATCCTACGATCATGCAAGATCTATCTAGGATATGCATAGCAACGAGAGGGGGAGAGTGTGTCCACGTACCCTCGTAGACCGAAAGCGGAAGCATTAGCTTAACAACTGATGTAGTCGAACGTCTTCGCAATCCAACCGATCAAGCACTGAACGTACGACGCCTCCGATTTCTGCACACGTTCAGCTCGATGACGTCCCTCGAACTCTTGATCCAGTAGAGGGTCGAGGAAGAGTTCCGTCAGCATGATGGCGTGGTGACGGTGTTGGTGATGTGATCCACGCAAGGCTTCGCCTAAGCACTATGACGCTATGACCGGAGGAGTAAACTGTGGAGGGGGCACCGCATACGGCTAAGAAACAACTGTTGTTCTTTGGGGTGCCCCCTTGCCCACGTATATAAAGGAGGAGAGGAGGGGGCGGCCGTCCTAGAGGGGGTGCGCCATGGGGGGAGTCCTACTAGGACTTCCAGTCCTAGTAGGAGTCCCTTTTCCTTTCCGGAGAAGGGGGGAAGGGGAAAGAGGTGGATGAGAAGAAGGAAAGGGGGGTCATGCCCCCCACCCCTAGTGATGCGGAGCATCCTATGGACATCACCATGTCAAGAGTCCGTTTGGCAAGTGACACACGCCACATCTACTTCACGTACACAAAGGTGAATCATCTCCTTTACACGTGTTCACTTGACCCCTTCAAGGATGGTATACTACTTGACATTCCTCTCGTGTGCATGCATAGGTATTGCCGGAGCTTCACGAACGATGAGGAGGAGTGCAAGCGCCAAGGTACAACTACACCATCCATGAGGGAAGCGTGGAAATTAAGACGCAAGAAGAAGAGCTGCTGAAGAAGCTACAGCGAGCGGACGTCCGGCCTCCACCGGGCGACCGGTGCCTGAAGACCAGCCAAAGTCAGCTACAGCTCCTCCCAGCGAGCGAACGTCCGGCCCACATTGGACGACCGGTAGTATTAACGGAAGTCCGAAGATAACGGACGTCCGGTGCCTATTCAACAGAACGGATTTAGCGGGCGTCCGGTGACCAGCGGACGACCGGTCTCCCACGAGTCACCGGACGACCGGTACCCATCGGACATCCGGTAACTGCATGTGCGCAGCCGCGGGCCATTGGCCTTGTATCCCTTCCCACTTACCCCTTCGAGGCTTAGACTATAAATAGACCTCCCCCTCATACTTTCTAGGGTTAGCAAAAATGATAGCTCATTCTTAGGTGAGCTTTGCTCCTACCTCTACTCTTGAGAGAGAGAGACTACCACTCCCATGGAGTTCAAGACCTCCATGTGAGAAGATCCTGCGGGATATCATCAAGACCCCTCATGGGAAGATCCGTCTAGGATACCATCAAGACCTCCTCTTGGAGATGAACCTTACCTTGTATCTTTCCCTTTGTTGTTTATGTATCTTGTGGATCTTGTGTGTTTGATTGTCTAGTGGATGTGTGATTGGACTTGTTCTTGAGTGTTTCCCCTTGTTATTTCTCTCCGTTCTTCCCCGTGTTCTTTGTGTTCTTCGAGGGATCCCACTCCAATCGTGAAAGATCGGCCTACACTGGGATTAGCCCCGTATCATATGGTATCATGAGCCATGTTTATCACGTATTTGGAGTCCCTCCCACCCTTTTCTAGCCTTCTTTTGCTTGATTTCATCCTAAATTTCGAAAATCCCACCAAAAATAGCTCCAATTTTTTTTGTGATTTTTGGTTTGAGGATGTTTTGTTGATTTTGATCCATGGATTTGCTTGGTTTGGAGTGGATCTAGCATTTCCCCAAGTTTCCCCATCTTTCCATCCGTCAAATCCCACGAATTTTGACCCCGAAATCCACTTTCTCCACCCAAAATCATGTCTCGAACTCGCATCCCGCATTGACCTAGACCCACCGGACGACCGCCACTTTACCGGACGTCCGGAGCCCCAGGAACCACCAGACATCTGCTACTTACCGGACGTCCGACATCCCTTACAGAACAAAATTAGCAGATTTCCGACCCGACTGGACGTCCGGCCACCGGATATCCGTCCATTTCTGGACGTCCGCAACCCGTAGATATCAACTTCAGCTGATTTTTGTTTTGTCCATAACTAATTCATCCGAACTCCGATTTGATGTTCTTTAGCTCGTTTTGAAGCTATCGACATTCCCCATCCCACAAAAATACTACCAACATCATTTGACTCCACCAAATTTTTGGAACTTTGGCATCTTTGTCTAGGGCTTCCACCACATCATACGCTACACCACCACCGACTTCCGCAACCTAACCTATTTTGTTCACCATAGCATGAGTGGTTGCTTGAGTAGTGATTTGAGTCTCCTAAGGTGTTTCAGCTACTTAGGGACGGTTTCTTCTTCACCAACCACCACCTCCACTTCCACATAACCTTGCCCGCCATACACTTCCGACACCCCAACTTATACCCAATTTTGTTTGAGCTTGTTTGAGCTGTGGCTTGTGTCTCCTAAGGTGTTTCGGCTACTTAGGGACGCCAACTTCAACTCCGACACGTGTATAGCCCATATTTCCACTTCCGCATTGCCGAGTGCAAACCACCACCGCTTTCCGCTACCACCATTTGACATTTGCCTTTGGAGATTTTGAATTTGCGGTTTTTCCGTTCCCTAAGGCGTTTCAGCCAATTAGGAACGAGTCGACTTTGACAACACCGCCTCTCATCGTCGACACAGACGGTAACCTCGACGACATTATTGTATATTCCCATTGCAATTGCATTGATAACCCCTAGCCCATTTTGCATTACTTTCCCATCAAGACTAGCCATTTCAGTATTGCCGGCCACGTTACTTGTGCACATTAGTGATCTAAACCTTCCATTGCATATATACCATATCATCTTGGTGTCATCATATCATCTCTTGTGTCACAAGATTGTTCCCACATATATACAATTGCTATCTTGGTTTGTGTAACGTGGCCACAGAAAAAGAATAAGTTTTTAAGCAAAGAAAAAGAGTGAGCAAAGAGCTTGTAAGCAATAGCCATAGCATCACAATATATCATATGGTATCATACTCATCATCTTGGATCATCTTGTGCTAAAGCACCGGAACATACATACATAAATAGCATACTTGGGATAGAAAGTTGATACATTTTGCATCTTATAGGTTGTGCACAAGTGTCGTATCCGCCTATTGAGCAATCGTGCTAGCGTCTCTCTTGAGTTGTGCAACATGAGCGTTTTCCATGGATTCCACATTTTGTGCTCATTCCTTGGTTGCACGACCCCATTTATCTATCCGTGTGTGTGTTTCCGCGTGCCACTTATTGCTATTGGTCTACTTGTTTCACTTGCGAATTTGTGAATCTCTTTCAACATTATTGGCTTTTCCTAACATTTTGCATCAAATTTTTTGTGTCACTATCCTCACTGTCGGTGTCAAAACCGGCGGATCTCGGGTAGGGGGTCCCGAACTGTGCATCTAGGCGGATGGTAACAGGAGACATGGGACACGATGTTTTTACCCAGGTTCGGGCCCTCTCGATGGAGGTAAAACCCTACTCCTACTTGATTGATATTGATGATATGGGTAGTACAAGAGTAGATCTACCATGAGATCAGAGAGGCTAAACCCTAGAAGCTAGCCTATGGTATGATTGTTGTTCATCCTACAGAATAAAACCCTCCGGTTTATATAGGCACCGAAGAGGGTTAGGGTTACACAGAGTCGGTTACAATGGTAGGAGATCTACATATCCGTATCACCAAGCTTGCCTTCCATGCCAAGGAAAGTCCCATCCGGACACGGGACGAAGTCTTCAATCTTGTATCTTTATAGTCCAGGAGTCTGGCCAAAGGTGATAGTTCGGCTATTCGGACACCCCCTAGTCCGGGACTCCCTCAGTAGCCCTCGAACCAGGCTTCAATGGCGATGAGTCTAGCGCGTAGATTGTCTTCGGCATTGCAAGGTGGGTTCTTCTCCAATATCCTGTGTACCTGTTGAATAGCGTTCGGCTCCTTGTAAATATTGCGCTCCTCGGCTTCCACGCCCAATAATGGCCACCTTCCACGTGTTGAACAAATGTGAAAAGCCAGGGTATTTTTACATTTATCCCCCTAGCTGCGCAAATAAGCTGCCTATAAAAGAGACGAGGATCTAGATCCAAATCACACCATCCTCCCGTCGCGAGCATTCATCAGAGCGCATCTGACAGAAATCCATTCCATCATGGATAGTCGATGCGGCTCCTCCTCTCGCCCTCCCAGCCCTCAGCCTGGAGATTGGGAGAGATGCTCCGTCCCGCACAGCGAGCTAGTGGCACTCCAAACCAAGGGATTTCTTCCCCCAGCCTTCATGGTTCCGGTTCGAGCCGGACTTGCCACCTATAAGGGCGGAAAGCAAGCGGAGAGCGTCCCTAGCCCCTCGAAAGGAGAGCGGTTATGCCTTATCCCTTATTTGATAAGAGGGCTCGGATTTCCAATTCATCCGTTTCTCCGGGGGCTCCTGGAGTTCTACGGCCTCTAGTTGCACAACATTACGCCTGCCTCTGTTCTGCATATTGCGGGCTTCGTGGCCCTTTGTGATCTGTTTTTGGCCATCGAGGCTCATTTTGCGCTGTGGAAGAAGCTGTTCTGCCTTGTGCCCCGTTCACAAGAGGGGTCAATATATCAAGTGGGCGGAGCCGAACTATGGCGCATCGCCGGGACCGGATATCTGTCCGGAACCCCGAAGAAGGCGTCCGAAGACTGGCCTTCGGAGTGGTTTTATATAGAAGATGTCCCCCTGCCGGACCCTGTTCGGGTCGGCCTCCCTGAGTTCAATAACGCCCCTTTGAAGAAACGCCTAAGCTGGCGTCCACGGAGCCCTCAGAAGGAAAATGACAGGGACGTCCTTTACCTGATGAGCCGAATAAGGTTGTTCGCTCATTCCGGACTGACCATGATCGGGGTCATGGACACATGCATTATGCAGGGGGTGCAGCCGCTCCAGTATATAGGCCACCCCATGTGGGATTTCAACGGGGAGGATGACGCCACCTGCTGCGGCCGTAAGGGGCCGGGATCGGTCGCCGATCTGATGAAGATCTTGTCCGCATTGTACAAGGGAGAAGAGGAGGAATTTCTCCGCGTCAATCCGCAGGGTGGATTTTCTATGTACAATCCTCCAAGCTGGGTAAGCGAACATTTATTTTTGCCTATCTGATCCATACTCCCACAGTTGAGTATCTCATTTTGTGATTTCAGCCCAGGAACTGCGCCAGGCCGTAAAGGATATAAACAGCTCGCCTCCACAACCCGAGGATCCGGAATGGTTCCTCGATCCGGCCTCCCAAGAGGATCCGGACATATCGGTGGAGCTGATCGACGAGGTATTTCACCAACTGAGCATCGATAATGCCTTGGTCGTTGTCGGTGTCAAAACCGGCGGATCTCGGGTAGGGGGTCCCGAACTGTGCGTCTAGGCAGATGGTAACAGGAGACGAGGGACACGATGTTTTACCCAGGTTCGGGCCCTCCCGATGGAGGTAAAACCCTACGTCCTGCTTGATTAATATTGATGATATGGGTAGTACAAGAGTGGATCTACCACGAGATCAAGGAGGCTAAACCCTAAAGCTAGCCTATGGTATGATTGTTGTAATGTATGTTGTCCTACGGACTAAAGCCCTCCAGTTTATATAGACACCGGAGGAGGCTAGGGTTACACAGAGTCGGTTACAATGGTAGGAGATCTACATATCCGTATTGCCAAGCTTGCCTTCCACGCCAAGGAAAGTCCCATCCGGACACGGGACGGAATCTTCAATCTTGTATCTTCGTAGTCTTGGAGTCCGGCGGACGATGATAGTCCGGCTGTCCGGACACCCCCTAGTCCAGGACTCCCTCAGTAGCCCCTGAACCAGGCTTCAATGACGATAAGTCTGGCGCGCATAATGTTCGGCATTGCAAGGCGGGTTCCTCCCTTGAATAATCCAAAGAAGATCATGAACACCAGGATAGTGTCCGGCTCTGCAAAATAAATTCCACATTCCACCGTCGAGAGAATAAAATGTACACTAGTCCAATCTGCTGACGTATTATGCGGAGTGACATCACACCGCTACCAGGCTTTTTCTTGAATCGTTTTTTACTATACCACCTCAGCACGTTTAGCGAAGCGGTTTCCTTGGCACGTCTTGTCGAAGCAGAGATCGTGTTCCCCTTATCCCGGGATTCTCATCAATACGTGCGTGGGTAACCCAACCGTTCCCGTCGCCACGCCTCCTCTATCGAAGGTGAATCCCAAACAGTCATGGAGACGGCTCTTGGTATTTTTTCCCCTTTATAAGAGGACCAAGGCCCGTTCTTGTTCTTCAATCTCGCATCGAATCTCCTCCTCGCTCCCAGTTCCAACACCCAGAGCCTCAGATTCGAGCGCTTCGGATTCTCGACCATGTCCGGCTCCGACCTCCAGGGCCGGTGGATGCCCTCCTCCGTCACGGAGGAGGACATATTGAAGTTACATGAGGCCAAGTACCTGGCCTATGAGGTTTCGCACAGGTTGCCCGCCCAAGGGCAGGCCGTGCCCGCCCCCGAGCCCGGTGAGTTCGTTGTCTTCGTATCCCACCTCCGTCGGGGTTTAGGCTTCCCGACGGACCCCTTCGTGAGAGGGCTCATGTTCTACTACGGGCTGGACTTTCACGACTTGGCTCCGAAGTCCATCCTCCACATCTCCGCATTCATTATCATCTGCGAAGCCTTCCTCCGTGTCACCCCCCACTTTGGCCTGTGGCTGAAGACCTTCAACGTGGAGCCGAAGATGATCGGGGGGCGTCAAGCGGAGTGCGGCGGGGCGGCCATAAGCAAAAAGGCCAATGCCCCGTGGCCCGAGGGTTCCTTCCAAGAGGAACTCGGACCGTGGCAGCAGGAATGGTTCTATATCACCGCTCCGAAGGGCAGCAAGCAAAAGCTGCCGCCTTCATTCCGCCCGGGACCTCCATGCCGACTGATGTCATGGGTCAACCAAGGGCTCAATTGGGGGCCGTCCGAAGACGTGCCCTTATTGCAGGGCCGGATTCGAGACCTCCAGGCGAGGGAGATCAATCTGATTGTGGTGATGCAGGTTATGCTAATCAGGCATCTTCTGCCCTGCAAACGTCGTCCTCTCCGTCTATGGGAGTTCAACCCGGAGGGACCTCGGATTCTCCAACACTTCATGGGTGCGACACCCGTGGAGATGTACAAGTTGTTCTTCGGACCGCAGGTAGCGTGCCCGGAATTGGCCGAGGACGCAGGCCTAAACCGCAATCGCCCGGATACTCAGGTAAATAGCTCAGAGTCTAGACACTCTGTTTATCTGCTTTTCTAGAGTTCGCCTCCTGACCCATTACTCTTCACAGGAGTAGGTAGCACAATCGAGGTTGATAAGGTGTCCGGCCCCCCTCCCAGAGACCGCACTGGAGCCCGTGCTGGTCAGAATGTTGGAGGTCGCGCCCATGGAAGGGAGCGATGGGGAAAATAGAGGAGCTGTTATTTCGCCCAAAGGGGCATCTGAAGAGGGGGGAATCAAAAACCCCTCCTTCCAAGGGGAGAAGAGGACCGCCTCTGAAGATCCGGAGGCCAAAGCCCCTAAGCGGGGGAAGAGATCTTCACCGGGGGGTCCGGCGTCCGAGGAGAGTCCGGACGCACAATCATCGCCAAAGGACCAGCCCTCCAACGAGCCGTGAGTATGAAAAGGGGAGTTAATTAGTAAGGAAATACCTCCATTTGTGCTTCTGTGGGTAACCGAAATATTCATCTTGCAGTTCGGATCTGCAGCCTTCTCAGATGAGTTCATCTTCGGGGGACCTTCTTCCGGAGATGATGGAGAGCGAAACGCCTCCGTCTGCTGCGCCGTCAGATAAGGCAGGCGAGCCTGAAGTATCGTCACGGAGGGCATCCCCGAGTCCGGAGGGGCCAGAGAGTTCGGCACCCGCTAGTATCCGGCCGGGAGAACTGAAGAATCTGCTTGAGAGGGTGTCCATCTCAGAATATCACCGTGCTTTGATGCGTATGGTGATTGGAAGGGTTTCGTCCTCCGAGAGCGGATTGCGCAATGCCGCTATGAGTTTGCTGGCGGGGTTTGAGGTACGCGAGAATGACGCATCCCTTTGTCTATTAACAGTTTTGCATATAAAAATGCGCCCTGTATAGATAGTAGCCCCTGAGACTCGGTAGGTTGTCGAAAACGACAGCGTGCCGAGGATCGAAGTCTTAAGTAATGAATGCCGCCGTTCCTATGCAGGTGGCGGATAGTCCGAGGGCTAGCCGGACTAGTGGGGTTGCCGAGTTAATGCGGCAACTTGACGTGGCGGATGCGGACATCGCACTTGTCAAGCGGCGACTTGACGAGTCGCAAGGTAAATGAGTTCTCCGCAGTCGCTTTATTGAGGGGGTCGAAGCCCTCCTCTGATAAATTTTATGCTGTTGTACAGACGGTGCTGCTGCTGTGGAGAGCCTTCGGGCCGAACTTGCTCAAGCTAAGGAGCAAGCCCGAAGGAGTGACGCGGCTGCCTTGAGGGCGGCCGAGGAGTTGAAAGCCGAAAAGGCTGCACACTGCCTAAGCAGGGAAGAGGTGGCCGAATTGGCCGTGAAAGTAAAAGATGTTGCCGACCGCAATGAGGCTCTTGAAAAGGAGCGCTTATCAGAGCGGGAAGACCTGAGGAAGGCCACCGCCGAGGCCAAGGATGCCCGCTCTGCAATGCGGGCCATGAGGGAGGAGCTGCGCCAGGCCGGAGATACCGTGGCTGGCAAGCCTTATCTGCTGCGTCGCCGGTTTATGGATCAAAAGTATGCTCAATTTGATCGACTGTGGAGTCCGGAAGATCCGTATATGGATTTAGCGGCAAGTGCGGCTGATGCCGTTGAGCACTTCCGGAGCCAGAAGGATCACAAGACGGAAGAGCTATTTTGGTCTCAATTCCATAGTCCGGATCGCTCACTTCCGTTGACAGACCGGTTGGCCGAATGGGCCGAGCTAAATAGATTGTCCGGACTTGCCATGACTGACGTCGTGGCTCATGTCTGGCCAGAGAGGCCCAAGGCGACGAGCTACTTCGGCTTACTGCAGCAATTCCTTGGAGCGGTGCCGCATATCAAGGAGATGAAGCGGTCGGCCTGTATCGAGGGCGCGCGGATGGCTCTTGCCCGTGTGAAGGTGCATTGGACGAAGATGGATGCCACCGCTGTTGCTGCCCAGGGTTCGGATGAAAGCCGGCTCCCCGTCGAGCACTATTTTGGGGAAGTTATGCGTGGCGCTCGTATAATAGAGTCGCAGTGCTCAAAAAATGTCACGTTCAAATGAACGTTTTAGCTTGTAAAACGATGATTATGCTATAACTGCTTTTTATACTTGTGCATCCCAAGTAGTAAAACTTCTCCTATGCGGCCGTTTACGTATACATTTGTATAACCTGAAAGATTGCAGTCTTCGGCTTCAGCCCCCACGCACAAGGTGCAGGGGTGTTCGCAAAAACAGTGCGTTTTCACACTTAATCCGACGTCTCGGTCCTGTTAAGGAGGTGGTAGCGTAGCGAACGAGGCAATCCGGACTATAATGCTTTATCACTTTCACTTAGCCAGTGGAGTTCGAGGGTGGGGCTACGATATAGCCCCTGGGGGCACCGCACTTCTCCGAATTCGGGGCGCGTGTGTGCCTGACCGGGAAACGGTCCTTCGTCAAAGCGGGGAATTCTAAACATTCCGGTAGTCGATCGAGTGGTTGACCAGTCTCTCGCTATACCATGACAGTCAGTTTTTGGCTTTCTCTACTGAGGTGCTCGCCCAGCCGAACTAGGGCACAATCGCAGTAGTTCTCCTGGTGCCGCATTAGCCGATGATACGGAACGTAAGGCAGCAAAACACAGGAGCCGGGCAAACCCAACATTTGACCAAAGACATGATTCGGAGCTGATGCATATAATGCCTAAGCCGAGACGCCGAACACTCCCTAAGGTGTTCGGTCTTTATAATAATGGGCAGAACAATGCCCTGAGCCCCTAGTGTCCAGGTACGGGCATGGTCTTCTGACGCGGCCGATGCCAAAACGTCAGGCTCCGCTTTGGCTATAGGAGGAAACCAAGGGAGAATAACAACAAGAGACAGTAAGAAAGGTTTACGCAGGGTCTTAATCTGAAAAGAATCCTCACAACGGGTCCCTACTGCACGTCTGCGCCTGTGTCTCCGTTGCGCCGTTATCCTGGACGGGTATGCACGTTGTTCATCTGTAAAAAGAGAGGAACGCTTAGTTTGAAAACGATTTGTGCAAAAAATATATGTGTGAAAGAAGAAATATAAATAAGTAAAGCGGGGTTTGTATGAACCCGCGGTTGTTTGTGCGCGCAGCCCCCTATGAAGAGGTGTGTGGCTAGGGAACCCCTAGCCTGCTGAAGCCGGACTCGTCTATCCGAGTCCGGGGTCTTTGAGTGACCTTCGCACTGAAATGATGCCACGCGGACCGGGCATCTTGAGTGTAAGAGACGCGTAGTGCGGTATGGCGTTGAAACGGACAAAGGCCTTTCGTCCCAAGAGTGCTTGGTATCCACTTTTAAATGGGACGATGTGAAAAATTAGTTTTTCGCGCCGAAAATTGTTCGGTGATCCGAACACGACTTCTAGTGATAGGGAGCCTATGCACTTGGCGTAAGGGCCTGGCGTCACTCCTTTGAAGGAAGTGCGGCTATGTCGAATTTTGGTAGGGTCTATCCGCATCTGACGGATTGTGTTTGAATACAGCAGGTTTAAGTCGCTGCCTCCGTCCATTAGGACTTTAGTAAATTGTAGTCCGTCTATTATGGGATTCAATATCAGGGGAGTCCGTCCCGCGTTTCGAATGCTTCTGGAATAGTCCAGGTGGTCGAAGGTGATTGGTTTTGATATCCAATCTCTATGGTCTGCTGGCTTGGACCGCGCGAAGCTCTTTTTAGAAAGTGCCGCACTATTTTTCCGTATTATCACATGAAGTGAATTTACTGCTTTGACCCCTTGTGGGAAAGTCTTTTGTTTTCCAGTGCTCTGCTGGTGGGGTTTGTCGTCTTCGCTTGACGCGTCAAGCCCCTTGTGTTCGGTGTTTAGTCGGCCGGACTGTTTGAAAACCCAACAATCCCGATGGGTGTGGTTTGCAGGCCTTCCGGGGGTGCTGTGGATTTGACATATCCGACCCAAAATCTTGTTTAAGTTGGACAGCTCATCGCCGTCATCCTTAAGAGGCGATGTTTTGTTGTTTGGCCGCGAGCTTTTGAATCCGGCGTTGACTGCCGTGCTCTTTGGGCTTTTCTCTTTATTCCGGCGCTGCTCTTTTCTGCGCCGTGATTTTCCGTTTCCATCTCTTATCTCGGATGTACTTGGGTCGCTGGTGCTGCATCTTGCTAGCCAGCTATCCTCTCCCGCACAGAAGCGGGTCATGAGGCTTGTTAGCGCGGACATTGTCCTCGGTTTTTCTTGGCCGAGGTGTCTGGCAAGCCATTCGTCTCGGACATTGTGTTTAAAAGCTGCTAAGGCTTCGGCGTCCGGACAGTCGATTATTTGGTTCTTTTTGGTGAGGAACCTGTTCCAGAATTTGCGCGCTGACTCTCCGGACTGTTGAGTTATATGACTTAGATCATCTGCATCCGGAGGGCGGACATAGGTCCCTTGAAAATTTGCTCTAAACGCTTCCTCGAGCTCTTCCCAACTTCCCACAGTATTTTCTGGGAGGCTTTTAAGCCAATGACGGGCTGGCCCTTTGAGCTTGAGGGGTAGGTATTTTATGGCGTGGAGATCATCTCCTCTGGCCATGTGTATATGTAGTATGTAATCTTCTATCCAGACTCCAGGGTCTGTTGTTCCATCGTAGGCCTCTATGTTTATGGGTTTAAATCCTGCTGGGAATTCGTGGTCCAGCACCTGATCGGTGAAACATAGTGGGTGTGCGGCGCCCCTGTATTTGGGTGTGCCACTATCTCCGGACACTTGACGTGTTGCCTTGCTTCCTGGGGCCTTCTTCTTTGGCCCGTAGATGGACCTGGCTGGGCCATCTGTCTTTCCAGGTTCATTAGTTGGTTTGTGTGCGGCACCGCTTTCAGAATTTTGCCTATCATCTGGCCGTCTATCCAACCAGGCGGCCTCTTTATTTCTTGATGGTGGAGGCTCTATGGCCTCCTCGTCGAATTCTGGTAGCAGCTTGCGCTTCGGGTAGCTCTTTGATTTATTGCCGTATTTGTCCGCGGTCTTGAGCACTTTGCTCCATCTCATTCTGAGTGTGTCTTCCGCTGTTTTGAGCTTCCGCTTTTCCTTCTTCAGGCTTCTTGTAGTGTTGACGAGTCTTTTCTGAAGGTTTTTGCTCTCCGGCGGCGTGTCCGGCATGAGATCGTCCGGACTATCGTTTTCGCCGGGCCTGGACTGATTATCTGACTCGTCATGTTCGGACGGTTGTTTATCGTCGTCCACTTGTGAGCCCTGCTGTATTACGGGCTCCTTGGGAGCGTTGTTGTCGTCGAGGCGGGACTTAGGGCGGCGTCTGCGTCGCCGTTTCGGTTGTTTATCGGCGGGGTTATCTTCTGTCGTGGCCCGTTGGTCCTCATTATCGCTCTCCTTTGGGGTATCCACCATGTATATGTCGTATGATGAGGTGGTCTTCCAGTGCCCTGTAGGCGCTGGTTCCTGTTCGTCTCCGGCATCGTCGTCCATAGCGTCGATGTCGTCGGAGTCGTAGTCTAGCATGTCGGTTAGATCGTCGGCAGTGGCTACAAAGTGGGTGGTGGGTGGGCTCTGAATTTCTTCATCGTCCGTACCCCAACCATCCTGGCCATAGTCCGGCCAGGACTCTCCCGATAACGAGAGATGCTTTAGCGAATTTAGGATGTCGCCAAAGGGTGAGTCTTGGAAGATGTCCGCGGCGGTGAATTCCATAACCGGTGCCCAATCCGAATCGATTGGTAGGGGCGTGGGAGGTTCGGAGTCCGGCAGGGAGTCTGGCTCCTCGGAATCACGAGTTTTGCGGGGGACAAGATTAATGTTCGGCTCCATCGCCGTGGAAGTTGGGCCCCCCAAGGTGGCGTCTATCCACCGATCCTTGATCTGGGCGATCGGCTCCGGACTAATGGCCGAAGCGGATTCATGTGCGGCCACCAAGGCACTGTTCGGCGGCAGAGCTAGATCATGCCCATCGTAACAGTGCGGCACGCTCGGCTGCGGCTCGAGTCCGTCGAAGATCAAGTCTCCGCGGACGTCGGCCGTGAAGTTTAGGCTTCCGAATCTGACCTGACGGCCAGGGGCGTAGCTTTCGATCTGCTCCAGATAGCCAAGCGAATTAGCCCGCAGTGCGAAGCCGCCGAATACGAAGATCTGTCCGGGGAGAAAAGTGTCACCTTGGACAGTGTTGTTGGTTGAAGATGCAATCAAGCCTATTGGTGACGACACAGAGGAACTCTCAATGAAAGCACCAATGTCGGTGTCAAAACCGGCGGATCTCGGGTAGGGGGTCCCGAACTGTGCATCTAGGCGGATGGTAACAGGAGACGAGGGACACGATGTTTTACCCAGGTTCGGGCCCTCTCGATGGAGGTAAAACCCTACGTCCTGCTTGATTAATATTGATGATATGGGTAGTACAAGAGTGGATCTACCACGAGATCAAGGAGGCTAAACCCTAAAGCTAGCCTATGGTATGATTGTTGTAATGTATGTTGTCCTACGGACTAAAGCCCTCTGGTTTATATAGACACCGGAGGAGGCTAGGGTTACACAGAGTCGGTTACAATAGTAGGAGATCTACATATCCGTATTGCCAAGCTTGCCTTCCATGCCAAGGAAAGTCCCATCCGGACATGGGACGGAGTCTTCAATCTTGTATCTTCGTAGTCTTGGAGTCCGGCGGACGATGATAGTCCGGCTGTCCGGACACCCCCTAGTCCAGGACTCCCTCAGTCGCCATTACGGCCGATTACCCTAGAATACTTCCCGCCTCGCAGGTAACTGAGACCGAAGTCCCAATACTTTGAAAATGACCCATCCGTGCGTGTTTTTGATCACCGTATACCAATGGTGTTTCGCAGGGGAAGTCCTTGAGGCGGAAGGCCGAGCCTGCGACGGCCAGTCAACAAGGGACAGTGAGGCCCAACAGGCCAAAAAGAAGTGCAGTCCGGATTGAAACACCGACGCAACGGTATGGCGTGCCATCTTGCTCCCAGGTTTTATTCCTGGGGGCATACTAACGCTCGTGCTTTTTCAGGAAGAAGAGCGCTCGCCAGACTATATCCGGAGAGGTTGCCAATCAATCTCCGCTCACCAGGCTCCAAAGCCAGGTCCAGAAGCGGAGGCAAACACGAGGCGTGCGTCGGATGCTCCTCCGACAGAGGATGCCGACAGGTTATCTGCCACCAATTCCAAGGTGGAGAGTGCCATGAATCACAGGCATCGCCGGATAGTTCTTCGTGACGCATGTTTCTCCCCAGAGGCATTGGATGCCTTCAATTTGGGAGATGCGCACCTCCGTGCCGCTCAAAATGGTCTAGCCAGAGCCACGGAGCAGTATGTAAAAGACATACGGGTGAGAAAATTTGACAGTTATATATGCCAGTAGGCCCCGAGACTTAAATAGTTAGAATAACTGATTTAAGGATCATTTATTGTGCAGGATCTTACAAAAAAGAATACCCAACTGTCCCAGGAGCTGGAGGAGTGCAAAGCCCAACTTGAGGCCGCACTAGCCGCAGCGGGGGAAGCCAAAGAGACCCCCTCTAGTAATATATGCTTCAAAAGATAAGAAATTTGTGAAGAGCGGCGTGTGTATAAGTCTGACAATAATATTGCAGATGGCGCCAGGATAGATCCGGACAAGCAACAGCTCATGCGCCGGTTAAAGGCCGGCGAGAATGTGCTTACAAGGGTGAGGCAGGAGAAAAATAATCTCCAAGATGCCAACACCCAGCTGGGTGAGGAACTAAAGGATGTTCGTGCCCAGCTATCTGACTCCGTTAAGGAGAATCGGCGGCTTCGATGCGGCATTTTTAGTAAGTGCTTGAACGAACTTTGAAAAAGAGTTCGGCGAGGAAGTCGACTAACAGAGTTATGTCTGTAGGTATGCTCACAGGCCGTCCTGCAGAGGAAATGCCCGGTTCTACGGGTGACCTTCTTCCCGAGCTCTTGCAACTGCACGAACAAGTTCGGCAGGTGATGGAAGGCGTCGCCCAGGCCTTGTGGTCATCTGTCTCCCTGCCCGAAGGCCTTTGAGAGCTTGCAGAGAGGCTTCAGGGAGCGCGGCAGCGCTTCCGCTTATGGAAGATATCGACCTGCCGTCAAGGCGCCAGGGAGGCCTGGGCCATGGTGAAGACGCGGTACATGAAGGCTGACCCAAACCACAAGGTCGGACCTGAGGGGCCCGATGGGAAGGAGATCCCTGTGAGCTTAGTGTACGGCCAAGTAGAGTTGGCCGCAAAGTATTCCCAATAAGACTGTAAACTAGATAGCCTGCTGGATGGCATTGAAGAGGAATATGCCGAGTCAAGTTGACTATGTAATTTTAAATGACATGTAGAATGCCTTCTAGCCGGATTGTAGATAGTTTGTCGTAGCGGACCTTTTCGCTTCAACCTCGGGACCCAATAGTCCGGAGTGTGTCCGAATACCTCGCGGTTATATAAGAACCGGGGCATGCGTGGACACCAGGCGTAGGGGTCATTAGTGTTGTATCAGACAAGTGCCTAACTAGTTATGTTATATTACATGGTTAGTAAGAAACATCTTCCAGGGAGAATAGTTCCGTTAGGGGTTCCTTTCCCTGGGAGGCATGCCCTAAAGTGCATGTCCGGACTGCGAAAAAAAGCAGAAAAACATCTGGGGGCAGATAAATAAATAGATGAGAAATCGTCTTTTAGGTCACCGACCTAATATTCCCTTAAGAACGCTAGCTTTCGGCTTCACCCAGTCTGAGGTACACATCCGGCTGACCCGGCAGTAACAATCGCAGAGGTGCTCCCTTTACCGCCTAGACGAAGAATCGGGAACGTAGGGGTAAGCACAGGAGCCAGGCAACCCAGCTTGGCCAAAACTTAAGTCATATCGATGCATATAATGGTGAATAAAAGGTACATGCGGAAGTGTGACACATGTGTTGGGCATGAAGCCCGTATAAATAAGCTTCTGTTAAAGAAGCCCCCAAGTATAATGAGCGCGGATAGCGCATCAAGTGTGTGCGAACAATGCGCAAACAAGCTTTCAAAGGCTGTAATAGGAAAGGGGGGAGAAGGAGGGAAACAGAAAATAGCTAATATGTAAAATATAGACAGAGGAAGGAGACGAACTCAGAATCCGGCGCTAGGCATAGAATCTTCGGAGACGGGCTGCGTTCCATGGGTTCGGCTCGAGTCGGTTATCCGATGCATCTCGCAGACGGTACACTCCACCGGTCAGGACTTGGTTGATGATAAAGGGACCTTCCCATTTGGGCTTGAGTTTGTCCTTTTTCTTGTCCGGCAAGCGTAGAACTAACTCGCCAACGTTGTAAGTTTTGGCCCGTACTTCTCTTCTTTGATATCTTCGAGCTTGCTGTTGATAGAATGTGGAACGGGCTTTTGCCACGTCACGCTCCTCCTCCAATGCGTCCAAACTGTCCTGCCGATCGAGCTCGGCTTCTCTTTCTTCGTACATGCGCACGCGAGGTGAGTCATGAATTATGTCACAGGGCAGAACTGCCTCTGCGCCGTATACCATAAAGAATGGTGTAAAGCCGGTGGTGCAATTCGGAGTGGTCCGCAGCCCCCAGATTACGGAGTCGAGCTCCTCTACCTAGTGCGTGTTAGATTCCTTGAGGGACCGCACTAATCTGGGTTTGATGCCGCTCATGATTAGACCATTTGCTCGCTCGACTTGACCGTTAGTTTGAGGGTGATAGACTGAAGCATAGTCGAGCTTGATGCCCATGTTTTTGCACCAGAGTTTAACCTCGTCGGCCGTAAAGTTCGTGCCGTTATCAGTGATGATGCTATGGGGGATGCCATAATGGTGTACGACCCCTGATATGAAGTCTATCACCGGTCCGGATTCGGCCGTCTTAACAGGTTTGGCATCTATCCATTTGGTGAATTTATCCACCATGACCAGTAGGTATTTTTGCTTGTGTGTTCCTCCTTTAAGGGGTCCAACCATGCCAAGCCCCCAGACCGCGAAGGGCCAGGTTATGGGTATAGTTTTGAGGGCGGTGGGTGGCTTGTGGCTTTGATTAGCAAAGAGCTGGCAACCGACGCATCGTTGGACTAAGTCCTGAGCATCTGCCCAGGCCGTCGGCCAATAAAATCATGAACTGAAGGCCTTGCCTACAAGGGCCCGGGCTGCGGCGTGGTGCCAGCCGAGTCCGGCATGAATTTCAGCCAGAAGATTCCGCCCTTCCTCTTCGGAGATACACCTTTGAAGGACTCCGGTTGTGCTTTTCTTGTAAAGCTCTCCCTCATGGACCTTATAGGCTTTAGATCGCCGCACTATGCAGCGGGCCTCGTTTTGGTCCTCGGAGAGTTCCTGCCTGGTTAGGTAGGCTAGGAATGGTTCCGTCCACGGGGCAATGACTGCCATTATTACGTGGGCTAAGGATGTTACTTCGTTGGCAGAACCACCAATTGTGTCAGAATGTTCGGTGTCGGGCAGTGTGGTTGGGTCCGGGTTGTTATTTCCGGATTCCCCCTCCCATAGTACGGATGGCTTGAACAACCTCTCTAGGAAGATGTTGGGAGGACGGCGTCGCGCTTTGCGCCAATGCATGCCAACACGTCTGCTGCCTGGTTATTATCCCGGGCTATATGGTGAAATTCGAGCCCCTCAAACCGAGCTGACATTTTTAGGACGGCGTTGCGATAAGCTGCCATTTTCGGATCCTTGGCATCGAAGTCTCCATTTATTTGGGATATCGCGAGGTTCGAATCCCCATGCACCTCTAGGCGTTGAATGCCCATGGAGACTGCCATTCGGAGGTCGTGTAGAAGGGCCTCGTATTTGGCTGCGTTGTTGGAGTCCGTATACATTACCTGGAGTATGTATTGAACCATATCTCCGGTTGGGGACGTCAGAACGACGCCAGCCCCCAGACCAGCCAACATTTTGGAGCCGTCGAAGTGCATGATCCAGTTGGAATATGCGCCGTACTCTTTAGGGAGTTCGGCTTCAGTCCGTTCGGCGACGAAGTCGGCCAAAACTTGCGACTTAATAGCTTGCCGTGGCTTATAGGTTATGTCGAACGGGAGGAGCTCAATGGCCCGTTTGGCAATCCGGCCCGTCGCGTCACGGTTGTTTATAATGTCATTAAGAGGTACTTCGGAGGCTACTGTTATCGAACACTCTTGAAAGTAGTGTTGCAGCTTCCGGGATGCCATGAACACCGCGTACGCTCTCTTTTGATAATGCGGGTACCGTGACTTGCATGGAGTTAGGACAGTGGACATGTAGTAAACTGGTTTTTGAAGGGGGAACTTGTGTCCGTCTGTTTCTCGTTTGACAACGAGCACCATGCTCACCACTTGATGAGTTGCCGCGATATATAATAGCATTGGTTCGCCCATGTTGGGCGCGGCCAGGACCGGGTTTGTTGCCAATATGGCTTTTATTTCTTCGAGTCCGGCCGTGGCGGATCCGTCCAATCGAAGTGTTCGGTGCGTCGAAGGAGGCGATAAAGGGGTAATGCCTTTTCTCCTAAACGGGAGATAAAGCGGCTTAAAGCCGCCACGCATCCCGTCAATTTTTGTATTTGTTTGAGGTCGTTTGGGATATCCAATTGTGACAGAGCTCGGATCTTGGCTGGGTTTGCTTCAATTCCTCTACCGGATACAATGAAGCCCAAGAGCTTTCCGGCTGGTACGCCAAAAACACATTTTTCCGGGTTAAGCTTAATGTCATATGTTCGGAGATTATCGAACGTGAGCCTCAAATCGTCTACTAGAGTTTCGACGTGCTTGGTTTTGACGACCACATCATCTATGTATGCCTCCACTGTTTTGCTGATCTGGTTTGCCAGACATGTCTGAATCATGCGCTGATATGTTGCGTCGGCGTTTTTGAGCCCAAAGGGCATTGTGTTGAAGCAGAATGGGCCGTATGGGGTGATGAATGCCGTTGCGGCCTGGTTGGGCTCTGCCATCTTAATTTGGTGGTAGCCGGAGTATGCGTCGAGGAAACACAATGAATCATGTCCTACGGTAGCATCGATAATTTGATCGATGCGGGGGAGGGGAAGGGATCCTTTGGGCAAGCCTTGTTGAGGTCCTTAAAATCGACGCATAGGCGCCAGGATTTGTCCTTCTTTGGTACCATCACCAGGTTTGCTAGCCAGTCCGGATGTTCTATATCCTGATGAATCCGGCCTCCAATAATTTTGCTAGCTCCTCTCCCATGGTCTGTCTCTTGGGTTCGGAGAAACGCCGAAGAGCCTGTTTGACTGGCTTGAATCCTTTTAGGATGTTTAGGCTGTGCTCGGCCAGCCGGCGTGGGATTCCTGGTATGTCTGAAGGGTGCCATGCGAAGATGTCCCAATTTTTGTGTAGGAATTCTCGTAGTGTGGCGTCTACATCAGGGTTTAATTGTGCCCCGATGGAGGCCGTTTTTGTAGGGTCCGTTCGATGGACTTGGAATTTGACTATTTCGTTCGCTGGTTTAAAAGAGGTGGACTTGGATCTCTTATCGAGTATCACGTCGTCCCTATTCACCATGGAGCGCAGCGCAGTGAGTTCCTCGGCTGCTAGGGCTTCGGATAGTGCCTCAAGGGCCAGTGCGGCTGTCTTATTTTCAGCGCGGAGTGCTATGTCCGAGTCACTAGCAAGAGTGATGATTCCGCTGGGCCCGGGCATTTTGAGCTTCATGTACCCGTAATGGGGTATAGCTTGAAAAATTGTGAATGCCTCTCGCCCTAATAGAGCGTGATATCCGCTGCTAAACGGGGCCACTTGGAACGTGACTTCCTCGGACCTGTAATTATCTGGCGTGCTGAACACCACATCCAGTGTGATTTTTCCTGTACAGCATGCTTCCCGACTGGGGATTATTCCTTTAAAGGTTGTGCTGCTTCGCTCAATGCGGCTCCAGTCTATTTCCATTTTTCTGAGGGTTTCCTTGTAAATGAGGTTCAATCCGCTGCCACCGTCCATGAGTACCTTGGTGAGGCAAAAGCCGTCCACTATTGGACTGAGGACCAATGCGGCTGGTGCTCGGGTTGTTCGGAATTTAGGTTCGTCACTGACATTAAATGTAATAGCCGTGTCACACCATGGGTTTATTGTTGCTACTTGGTAGACTTCGGCAAGGCTGCGGAGTGTTCGTTTCCGCATATTATTTGATGCGAAAGTCTCAAAGACTGTTAATACCGTACTGGTATCCTTGGACTGGTGCTCTGGAGTTAGAAGCTCTTCGCCACTTTTGGCCACCTACCGTAGTATCCAACATGCTCTAAGGCTATGACTTGGAGTGGCGCCCTCTGTACTATGAATTTTGCAGGGTCCATTGAGCCATCCCTCCAGTACGGTTCCATGCCCTATAGAGGGTTTTTGCTTTTTGGTGTTAAATCCAGGTGCCTGGCGATGATGCACCCTTTTATTTCGGACTGGGGTTGTATTCAGGGCCGGATTGTCCCAAAAATTGATTTTGGTTTTCCAGGCGCTTTCCATCGCACAGTACTTTCGTACTATGGACGCCAAGTCAGCGAAGCGTGTAATTTCACGATGACTTACAGCGTTGAGGATTCCCTTGTCCGTGGAATTATTGCAGAAGAATGAAATTGTGTCCTCCTCACGGCAATCCTTTATCCTGTTTATGACCAGGAGGAATCTGGCCCAGTAATGGTGTACTGTTTCTGCGGGCTCTTGCCGGATTTGGGATAGGTCGCTTGTGTTTGGGTGGGCGGGTGGAATTAAATTCGAAACCCCGTCCAATCTAAAACTCAGGGGCCAAGAAGTTTCCGAACTTGGAAGCTTGGGTTCTTGGATGTTGTCCAATGAAGCCAGCCCGCTGCCTGACTTTAGGTTCAGGGCTTGAGTGACGTCCTCCCCTCCGCGGGAATCTGGCATGGAGGGATCGGGAATCCGGACATAGCTAGTCCTTAAGATAAAAGAAGGGTCGCCGCATTGTTCCTCTACCACAGCAACATGGTGGGTAACCTGGGGAGAGTTAGTCTCTCTCAGATCGGGTTTAGGCCCAATCTGATCATAGTCTGTAGCGACTCCGAGGGCGGCGATGCGATCCAAGAGCTCATTTAAGGAAGAGAGCTCCATCGGATCTAACTACTCGGTGAGTTCCGAGTTAATGTGAAGATTGCTTTCGATGGCCCGAGAAGTCATCGTCGGCGCAGCGGCCGAACAGGTGGTCATAAGGAAACCGCCTATCCGGAGAGTTTGGCCGATAGCCAAAGCTCCTTTAGCAACGGTGCTGTCTTTAAAGACAGGATGGGGCATCCTTCCTGATGGAGACGGCACAGAGGAACTCTCAATGAAAGCACCAATGTCAGTGTCAAAACCGGCGGATCTCGGGTAGGGTGTCCCGAACTGTGCGTCTAGGCGGATGGTAACAGGAGACAAGGGACACGATGTTTTTACCTAGGTTTGGGCCCTCTCGATGGAGGTAAAACCCTACTCCTGCTTGATTGATATTGATGATATGGGCAGTACAAGAGTAGATCTACCACGAGATCAGAGAGGCTAAACCCTAGAAGCTAGCCTATGGTATGATTGTTGTTCGTCCTACGGACTAAAACCCTCCGGTTTATATAGGCACCGAAGAGGGTTAGGGTTACATAGAGTCGGTTACAATGGTAGGAGATCTACATATCCGTATCGCCAAGCTTGCCTTCCACGCCAAGGAAAGTCCCATCCGGACACGGGACGAAGACTTCAATCTTGTATCTTTATAGTCCAGGAGTCCGGCCAAAGGTGATAGTTCGGCTATCCGGACACCCCCTAGTCCGGGACTCCCTCACTCACCAAGCTCCACCATAAGCTTTACTTGAGAGGTGTGAGTGAACAAGTCCGGTACCAATTCCACTATTCTTTCATTTCACATTGAGTAAAACGGGATATATCCTCAACTTTGGGAAAAGGTAACTTGGTTATCTCATTTCCTACTCACCTCTACTCGAGTCTTGTGATGGATAGGCAAAGTATTTCACCTTCGGTCTACAACAACGACGAGTTCGATGCCACGAACAACTTGGACGCCAAGATGGATGCTCAAATGGAGGAGATCAAGGCCCTCATCAAGTCCTACACGCGATCTTCCTCATCTTCGAGAAGACGCTCAAGAGCACATGCTTCCGATCTACAATCTCTGGCAAGATCACATCGGCATCGACACCATCACCAACAAGAATGTGGAGGTCAAGAGCTCAACACCAACAACCGCTCAACAAATTCAGCATCACCCTTGGCATCTTCGCCAAGCGACTTCAAGTCATCTTCGCCTACAGACATATGGCATCTTCGCCAACAAGCACCTCAAGACTATGCTCAAGAGAAGCTCCCCAAGCTCAAGTCCGTGACTTCCATGAGCTACTACGACCTCAACACTAACAATAAGATTCCTTTCTATGGGACTCATGAACCCGAGGAGTATCTCGAGTGGGAGCGCTTGATGGATGACTACCTCAAGCTACATCAAGTCCCTTCCGAAGAGCAAGTGAAGTGCGCCACAAGAAACTTCCACGACTATGCGTCCACATGGTGGCTTCACACACCTTCGGAGAGCTACGACATGAGTTGGCCCAAGACAAAAAGAGCTATGTGACAAGAGTTTGTGCCTCCAACCTACACGGAACAACTTCTACGCCAATTGGAGAACACCATACAAGGATCCAAGTCCATCGACGCGTACTTAAAGGAGATGAAGAATGCATTGCGACAAGCTGGCGTGGACGACCGCATTTTGATGAAGTTCCACTTCATGATGGGATTGCACAACGACATCTCCAAGACTATCTTCCCCGAGAACTACAAGTCCCTCGACGACAACTACATTGGTGCTCTCAAGGCGGAACAAGAACTCATGAAGGCCAAGGCTTGTCTACCCTAAGCTCACTTCGCGACGACTAAACTCCATGAGAACGAGCATGAGGATAGCACCACCAAGATGTCCAAGCCCGACGAGCTCCAAGATGATGCTCCCAAGCTCGACTTCCCCACCATCCCTCTTTGTGGCATTGATGATGCCGAGTCTACTTCGACTCTTTTTCAAGATGGTGCAGCGACGAGTATGACTACGGAGACCCTCAAGGACCAAGCTTTTGAGGCATGCGATAAGGTGGCGAGCAAGGATGATGCTTCCATCTTTGGAAGCAAGAGTGATGATATGCCATCTTCGGCCTTCATCCCCGGCGACGATGATGAGATGATCGAGCATGGGATTTTCCCTTCAGTCATGGAGGAGAGTGATGATGTGCCATCTTCGGCCTTCATCCACGGCGACAGCGATGAGATGGTTGAGCATGTGATTTTTTCCTTCGACCATGGCGATGTATGATGATTTCAGTAACTTGTGCCACCATATTGAGAGTGAGAACTATCCCCATATATGATGAGTTGCCATAATACCCATGTGAGGAGAGCCACAACGCCACCACTTGAGTGAGATGAGTGACTCCACCATATGCGAGTTTGAGTGCACCTATTTTGAGGGAGTGAGTGAACCACCACATATAGAGAGTGAGATAGTTGATAGGTCTCATGAGGCCATTTGCATTTCTAACAACTTGACCTCTACCTCTATTGTGTCTTCTCATTTGGTGCTAGATACCATATATGATGACGCGCCGATCCTCGACGACTTTGTCCTCCCTTTAGACAATACAATGGCCATGGTGGAATATGATGCACCCCTGATACGTCCATTTTGTATCATGCTCTTATATCAATATTTATTGCATTATGGGCTGCTATTACACATCATATCTCGATACTTATGGCTATTCTCTCTTATTTTACAAGGTTTATCATGAAGAGGGGGAATGCCGGCAGCTGGAATTCTGGTTGGAAAAGGAGCAAACGTTGGAAACCTATTCTGCATAACTCCAAAAGTCCCGAAACTCCACGAAACATCTTTTTGGATTTAATAAGAATTATTGAGCGAAAGAAATACACCAGGGAGCCCACACCCTGTCCAGGAGACAGGAGGGCGCCCCCCCCTATAGGGCACGCCCCTATCTCTCGGGCCCCCTGGTGGGCCTCTAGTGTCCATCTTCTGCTATATCAGAGCTTTTACCCTGGAAAAAATCGTGGGCAAGCTTACGGGACGAAACTCCGCCGCCATGAGGCAGAACCTTGGCGGAACCAATCTAGGGCTCTGGCAGAGCTGTTCTGCCGGGGACACTTCCCTCCGGGAGGGGGAAATCATCACCAACGTCATCACCAACGATCCTCTCATATGGAGGGGGTCAATCTCCATCAACATATTCACCAGCACCATCTCCTCTCAAAACCCTAGTTCATCTCTTGTATCCAATCTTGTATCAAAACCACAAATTGGTACCTATGGGTTGCTAGTAGTGTTGATTACTCGTAGTTGATGCTAATTGGTTTAGTTGGTGGAAGATCATATGTTCAGATCCTTTATGCATATTATTACTCCTATGATTATGAACATGAATATGCTTTGTGAGTAGTTACGTTTGTTCCTGAGGACATGGGTGAAGTCTTGATATTAGTAGTCATGTGAATTTGGTATTCGTTCGATATTTTGATGAGATGTATGTTGTCTTTTCCTCTAGTGGTGTTATGTGAACGTCGACTACATGACACTTCACCATTATTTGGGCCTAGAGGAAGGCATGGGGAAGTAATAAGTAGATGATGGGTTGCTAGAGTGACAGAAGCTTAAACCCTAGTTTATGCGTTGCTTCGTTAGGGGCTGATATGGATCCATATGTTTAATGATGTGGTTAGGGTTACCTTAATACTTCTTTTGTAGTTGCGGACACTTGCAATAGGGGTTAATCATAAGTGGAATGCTTGTCCAAGTAAGGGAAGTACCCAAGTACCGGTCCACCCACATATCAAATTATCAAAGTACCAAACGCAAATCATATGAACGTGATGAAAACTAGCTTGACGATAATTCCCATGTGTCCTCGGGAGCTCCTTTCTCATTATTAGAAATTGTCTAGGCTTGTCCTTTGCTACATAAAGGATTGGGCCACCTTGCTGCACTTCACTTATTTTATTTACTTGTTACTCGTTACTATTTATCTTATCACAAAACTATCTATCATCTACAATTTCAGTGCTTGCAGAGAAAACCTTACTGAAAACCGCTTATCATTTCCTTCTGCTCCTCGTTGGGTTCGACACTCTTACCTATCAAAAGGACTAAGATTGATCCCCTACACTTGTGGGTCATCAGGACTCTTTTCTGGCGCCGTTGCCGGGGAGTGTAGCGCTTTTGGTGAGTGGAACTTGGTAAGGAAACATTTACATAGTGTGCTGAAATTTTTTGTTACTTGTCACTATGGAAACTAATCCTTTGAGGGGCTTGTTTGGGGTATCTTCACCCCAACCAGAAGAGCAAAGAGTTGCTCCTCAACCTACTGAACTTTATGAAAATATTTACTTTGAGATTCCTTCGGGTATGATAGAGAAACTGGTAGCTAATCCATTTGCAGGAGATGGAACATTGCATCCCGATTTACACCTTATCTTTGTGGATGAAGTTTGTGGATTATTTAAGCTTGCAGGTATTCCCGATGATGTTGTCAAAAGGAAGGTCTTCCCTTTATCTTTGAAGGGAGATGCATTGACATGGTATAGGCTATGTGATGATACGAGATCTTGGAATTATAAGCGATTGAAGTTAGAATTTCACCAAAAGTTCTATCCTATGCACCTTGTTCATCGTGATCGTAATTACATATATAATTTCTGGCCTCGCGAAGGAGAAAGCATCGCTCAAGCTTGGGGGAGGCTTAAGTCAATGTTATATTCATGCCCCAATCATGAGCTCTCTCGGGAAATGATTATTCAGAATTTTTATGCTCGGCTTTCTCTTGATAATCGCAACCTGCTCGATACTTCCTGTGCTGGTTCTTATATGCTGAAGACTATTGATTTTAAATGGGACTTATTGGAAAGAATTAAACGTAACTCTGAAGATTGGGGTTCCGATGATGGTAAGGAGTCAGGTATGACACCTAAGTTCGATTGTGTTAAATCTTTTATGGATACCAATGCTTTTCGTGGATTTAGCGCTAAGTATGGACTTGACTCTGAGATAGTAGCTACTTTTTGTGGATCTTTTGCTACTCATGTTGATCTCCCTGAAGAGAAGTGGTTTAAATATAATCCTCCTGTTGAAGTTAAAGTAGTTGCACCTATTACAGTCGAAGAAAAGACTATTACCTATAGTGATCCTATTGTTCCTACTGCTTATGTTGAAAAACCTCCTTTTCCGGTTAGGATAAAGGATCATGCTAAAGCTTCGACTGTTGTTCGTAAGAGTAATACTAGGACTTATACACCTCCTGAGCAAATTAATGTTGAACCTAGTATTGCTATGGTTAAAGATCTCTTGGATGAGGATTTAGATGGGCATGTTATTTATTTCTGTGGTGAGACTGCTAATATTGCTAGGCCAGATACTAAGACACATAGACCTGTCGTAGGCATGCCTGTTATTTCTGTTAAAATAGGAGATCATTGTTATCATGGCTTATGTGATATGGGTGCTAGTGTTAGTGCAATACCTTATTCCTTATATCAAGAAATTATACATGACATTGCACCCATTGAATTAGAAGACATTGATGTTACTATTAAGCTTGCTAATAGGGATACCATTAAACCCTTTGGGATTGTTAGAGATGTTGAAGTTTTGTGTGGGAAGGTTAAATACCATGCTAATTTTCTTGTTCTTGGTTCCCCACAAGATGATTTTTGTCCCATTATTTTTGGTAGACCCTTCTTGAATACAGCTAGTGCTAAGATTAATTGTGAAAAGAATATTGTCACTATCGGCATAGATGGTATGTACCATGAGTTTAATTTTGCTAAGTTTAGTAGACAACCTCGTGATAGGGAACCACCTAGTAAGGATGAAATTATTGGTCTTGCTTCCATTGTTGTTCCTCCAACTGATCCGTTAGAACAATATTTGCTGGACCATGAAAACGATATGTTTATGAGGGAAAGAGAGGAAATAGATGAAGTGTTCCTTAAATAGGAACCTATGCTTAAACATAACCTTCCCATTGAAATTCTTGGGGATCCCCCTCCACCCAAGGGTGATCCCGTGTTCGAACTCAAACCATTACCTGATAATCTTAAGTATGTGCATCTTGATGAAAAAGAAATATATCATGTTATTATTAGTGCTAACCTTTTAGAGCAAGAAGAAGAAAGATTATTGAAAACTCTGAAGAAGCACCGAGTTGCTATTGGATATACTCTGGGTGATCTTAAGGGCGTTAGTCCCACATTATGCCAACACAAAATCACAATGGAGAAAGATGTTAAACCAGTTAGAGATCCTCAAAGACGATTAAATCCCAAGATGAAGGAAGTGGTAAGAAAGGAGATACTAAAGCTCCTTAAGGCAGGTATTATTTATCCCGTTGCTGATAGTGAATGGGTAAGCCCTGTCCATTGTGTTCCTAAAAAGGGAGGTATTACCGTTGTTCCTAATGATAAAGATGAATTGATACCGCAAAGAATTATTACAGGCTATAGGATGGTAATTGATTTCCGCAAGTTAAATAAAGCTACTAAGAAAGATCATTACCCTTTACCTTTTATTGATCAAATGCTAGAAAGACTATCCAAACACACACATTTCTGCTTTCTAGATGGTTATTCTGGTTTCTCTCAGATACCTGTGTCAGCGAAGGATCAATCTAAAACTTCTTTTACTTGCCCTTTTGGTACTTTTGCTTATAGACGCATGCCTTTTGGTTTATGTAATGCACCTGCTACCTTTCAAAGATGCATGATGGCTATATTCTCTGATTTTTGTGAAAAGATTTGTGAGGTATTCATGGATGATTTCTCAGTTTATGGATCCTCTTTTGATGATTGTTTGAGCAACCTTGATCGAGTTTTGCAGAGATGCGAAGACACTAGTCTCGTCCTGAATTGGGTAAAGTGTCACTTTATGGTTAATGAAGGCATTGTCTTGGGGCATAAGATCTCCGAGAGAGGTATTGAAGTTGATAAAGCCAAAGTTGATGCTATTGAAAAGATGCCATGTCCCAAGGACATAAAAGGTATAAGAAGTTTCCTTGGTCATGCCGGTTTTTATAGGAGGTTCATTAAGGAATTTTCTAAAATCTCTAGGCCTCTGACTAATTTATTGCAAAAAGATATTCCTTTTGTCTTTGATGATGATTGTGTAGAAGCATCTGAAACACTTAAGAAAGCTTTGATCACTACACCTATTATTCAGCCACCTGATTGGAATTTATCTTTTGAAATTACGTGTGATGCTAGTGATTATGCTGTAGGTGTTGTTCTAGGGCAAAGAGTCGATAAGAAATTGAATGTTATCCAGTATGCCAGTAAGACTCTTGATACTGCCCAAAGAAATTATGCTACTACTGAAAAAGAGTTTTTAGCAGTTGTGTTTGCATGTGATAAGTTTAGACCTTATATTGTTGATTCCAAAGTTATTATTCACACTGATCATGCTGCTATTAAATATCTTATGGAAAAGAAAGATGCTAAGCCTAGACTCATTAGATGGGTTCTCTTGCTCCAAGAATTTGACTTGCATATTATTGATAGAAAGGGAGCTGAGAACCCCGTTGTAGATAACTTGTCTAGGTTAGAGAATGTTCTTGATGACCCACTGCCTATTAATGATAGCTTTCCTGATGAACAATTAGTGGTCGTTAATGCTTCTCGTATTGCTCCTTGGTATGCTGATTATGCTAATTACATTGTTGCTAAATTTATACCGCCTAGTTTCACATACCCGCAAAAGAAAAAGTTCTTTTATGATTTAAGACATTACTTCTGGGATGATCCACACCTTTATAAAGGAGTAGATGGTGTTATTAGACGTTGTGTGACTGAGCATGAACAGGAACATATCCTACACAAATTTCACTCTGAATCCTATGGAGGACACCACGCTGGAGATAGAACTGCACACAAGGTACTACAATCTGGTTTTTATTGGCCTACTCTCTTCAAAGATGCCCGTAAGTTTGTCTTATCTTGTGATGAATGTCAAAGAATAGGTAACATTAGTAGACGTCAAGAAATGCCTATGAATTATTCTCTTGTTATTGAACCGTTTGATGTTTGGGGCTTTGATTATATGGGACCTTTTCCTGCCTCTAATGGTTATACACATATTTTAGTTGTTGCTGATTACGTTACTAAGTGGGTAGAAGCTATTCCAACTAGTAGTGCTGATCATAACACCTCTATTAAAATGCTTAAAGAAGTTATTTTTCCGAGGTTTGGAGTCCCTAGATATCTTATGACTGATGGTGGTTCACATTTTATTCATGGTGCTTTCCGTAAGATGCTTGCTAATTATGATGTCAATCATAGAATCGCATCTCCTTATCATCCGCATTCTAGTGGTCAAGTAGAGTTGAGCAATAGAGAGCTCAAATTGATTTTGCAAAAGACTGTGAATAGATCTAGAAAGAATTGGTCCAAAAACCTTGATGATGCATTATGGGCCTATAGAACTGCATACAAAAATCCTATGGGTATGTCTCCATATAAGATGGTTTATGGAAAAGCGTGTCATTTACCTCTTGAACTTGAACATAAGGCATATTGGGCTATTAAAGAGCTCAATTATGACTTCGAACTTGCCGGTGAGAAGAGGTTGTTTGATATTAGCTCACTTCACGAATGGAGAACTCAAGTTTATGAGAATGCCAAGCTATTCAAAGAAAAAGTCAAACGCTGGCATGATAAGAGGATACAAAAGCGTGGGTTTAACGTAGGAGATTATGTGTTATTATTCAACTCTCGTTTAAGGTTTTTTGCAGGAAAACTTCTCTCAAAATGGGAAGGTCCTTACGTTATCGAGGAGGTCTATCGTTCTGGTGCCATAAAAATCAACAACTTCGAAGGCACAAGTCCAAGGGTGGTAAACGGTCAAAGAATTAAACACTATATCTCAGGTAATCCTATCAATGTTGAAACTAATATTATTAAAACTGTAACCCCTAAGGAATACATAAGGGACACTTTCCAGAACGTTGCAGACTCCGAAAAGGTATAGGTATGTGGTACGGTAAGTAAACGGACCCCAAAACAACTCCAATGGCAATTTTTATCAGTTTTGGAATATTTAAGAATTTTAGGAAGAAAGAAGTAGTCCGAAAGGGACACGAGGCTCCCACGAGAGTGGAGGGCGCGCCCCCCTGTCTCGTGGGCACCTCGTGTGCCTCCCGGACTCCGTTTTCTTGCACGTTACGTATATTGGTCGGTAAGAATTAATTATATATACTCCCGAAGGTTTTGACCACCGTATCATGCAAATATCCTCTGTTTTCATTTCGAGCTGTTTCTGTTTCAGATCTAGAGCATAATGGCATCTCCAAGCGCTCCCAAGGACAAGTTTTTCGAGAGGGTTATCAACCCCTATCTCGCGGAGGTGGTCCAACACCCTCAAACCATTGAGATGCGTGAGGGGGTGCTGCACATCCGCGACGTGGAGGGACCAAGGCGTACCGGGAGCATGGGGACAAAGCTCGAAGCCGTGGAGCGGCAAGTTTTCAAGTGTCAAGGGATGGTGGAGCGTGGACTCAACGCCAACCAGATGATGATCACGGAGTTCACCAATAACCACAAGCTGGATGCCAAAGTCATTGGGGAGACCATCTTCAAGCTTCAAGAGAAAATCGAGCATCTCCAAGCCCAGATCTATGACCTGCAAAACCAGAACTGTGAGTATGAATATAGATTCAAGAGAATGAGTTTGGTTGCAGATTTAAGGATCCTGGAGACTCGATCATCCTTCTATGATGGAGAGCCTATGCCTTGGAATACGGACGACAAGCCTACATCATCAACAACTCCTACTTCACCACCTCCGAGGACATAATCACATGGGTATGGGCACTCCCCTTGGCAACTGCCAAGCTTGGGGGAGGTGCCCCGGTATTGTATCACCATCACACTCCTATCTATACCGCTTTATTTAGTAATCCTTTTAGTAGTATCTTGATCTAGTAGATTGAAGTTTTGATATCAAGTAGTTTGAGTTTTGCTTTGTGATCTCTATTTGTAATCGAGTCCGTGAGCTATCTATAATAAAGATTAGTGTTGAGTCAAGGGCTTTGCTATGTTGCTATGATCTTGAGAAAGTAGGAAGAATAAAAAAGTTCATATTGATCTTATGGATAGTGATAACTTCACACATAGAAAGTATGAGGCATAAAAAATGTTGTGAGTTGATGAACGTAGTTTTGGTCATCATTGCAATTAATAGGAAGTGATAAGGAAAGAGGGGTTCACATACAAATATATTATCTTGGACACCTTTTATAATTGGGAGCACTCATTAAGTATGACATGCTAAAAGAGTTGACGTTGGACAAGGAAGACAACGTAATAGTTTATGTTTTCTGACATCTCAGTTAAAGTATAATGTCATCGACCTTCCAAACATGTTGAGCTTGCCTTTCCCCCTCATGCTAGCCAAATTCCTTGCACCAAGTAGAGATACTACTTGTGCTTCCAAATATCCTTAAACCCAGTTTTGCCATGAGAGTCCACCATACCTACCTATGGATTGAGTAAGATCCTTCAAGTAAGTTGTTATGTTCCAAGCAATAAAAATTGCTAATATGTATGACTTATTAGTGCAGAGAAAATAAGCTTTGTACGAACTTGTTGTGAAAGCAATAAATGCGACGGACTTCATAATAAAGGTCCACATACAAGGGGCAAAATAAAGTGGCGTTCTTTTGCATTAAGATTTTGTGCATCAACCCTAAACGCACATGACAACCTCTGCTTCCCTCTGCGAAGGGCCTATCTTTTACTTTATGTTTTTACTTTATGCTTGAGTCAAGGTGATCCTCACCTTTCCCTTTTTCATTTTATCCTTTGGCAAGCTCCTCGTGTTTGAAAGATCATGACATATATATCCAATTGGATGTATGTTAGCATGGGCTATTATTGTTGACATCACCTAAAGGTGAATACGTCGGGAGGCAACACAATAAGCCCCTATCTTTCTCAGTGTCCGGCTGAAACTCCATAACCACAAGTACTGCGTGAGTGTTAGCAATTGTAGAAGACTACGAGATAGTTGAGTATGTGAGCTTGCTGAAAAGCTCTATTGTTGACTCTTTCTGATGTTACGATAAATTGCAATTGCTTCAATGACTGAGATTATAGTTTGTTAGTTCCCAATGAAGTTTTTGAACCATACTTGACATTGTGAATTGCTTGTTACTTGAGCATAAGAAATCATATGATGAAATCTATATGTTGCTGTTATAAGAATGATCATGATGCCCTCATGTCCGTATTTTATTTTTATAGACACCTCTATCTCTAAACATGAGGACATATTTTTCAATTTCGGCTTCCGCTTGAGGACAAGCGAGGTCTAAGCTTGGGGGAGTTGATACGTCCATTTTGCATCATGCTTTTATATCAATATTTATTGCATTATGGGCTGTTATTACACATTATATCTCGATACTTATGGCTATTCTCTCTTATTTTACAAGGCTTATCATGACGAGGGGGAATGCCGGCAGCTGGAATTCTGGCTGGAAAAGGAACAAACATTGGAAACCTATTCTGCACAACTCCAAAAGTCTTGAAACTCCACGAAACATCTTTTTGGATTTAATAAGAATTACTGAGCAAAAGAAATACACCAGGGGGCCCACACCCTGTCCAGGAGACAGGAGGGTGCCCCCCCTACAGGGCGCGCCCCCCTATCTCCTGGGCCCCCTGGTAGGCCTCCGGTGTCCATCTTCTACTATATCAGAGCTTTTACCCTGGAAAAAATCGTGGGCAAGCTTACGGGACGAAACTCCGCCGCCACGAGGCGGAAGCTTGGCGGAACCAATCTAGGGCTCTGGCAGAGCTGTTCTGCCGGGGACACTTCCCTCCAGGAGGGGGAAATCATCACCAACGTCATCACCAACGATCCTCTCATCGGGAGGGGGTCAATCTCCATCAACATCTTCACCAGCACCATCTCCTCTCAAAACCCTAGTTCATCTCTTGTATCCAATCTTGTATCAAAACCACAAATTGGTACCTGTGGGTTGCTAGTAGTGTTGATTACTCCTTGTAGTTGATGCTAATTGGTTTACTTGGTGGAAGATCATATGTTCAGATCCTTTATGCTTATTATTACTCCTCTGATTATGAACATGAATATGCTTTTTGAGTAGTTACGTTTGTTCCTGAGGACATGGGTGAAGTCTTGCTATTAGTAGTCATGTGAATTTGGTATTCGTTCGATATTTTGATGAGATGTATGTTGTCTTTTCCTCTAGTGGTGTTATGTGAACGTTGACTACATGGCACTTCACCATTATTTGGGCCTAGAGGAAGGCATGGGGAAGTAATAAGTAGATGATGGGTTGCTAGAGTGACAGAAGCTTAAACCCTAGTTTATGCGTTGCTTCGTTAGGGGCTGATGTGGATCCATATGTTTAATGTTGTGGCTAGGTTTACCTTAATACTTCTTTTGTAGTTGCGGACGCTTGCAATAGGGGTTAATCATAAGTGGGATGCTTGTCCAAGTAAGGGCAGTACCCAAGTACCAGTCCACCCACATATCAAATTATCAAAGTGTGGAACGCGAATCATATGAACGTGATGAAAACTAGCTTGACGATAATTCCCATGTGTCCTCGGGAGCTCCTTTCTCGTTATTAGAAATTGTCCAGGCTTGTCCTTTGCTACATAAAGGATTGGGCCACCTTGCTGCACTTTACTTATTTTATTTACTTGTTACTCATTACTATTTATCTTATCACAAAACTATCTATCATCTACAATTTCAGTGCTTGCAGAGAAAACCTTACTGAAAACCGCTTATCATTTCCTTCTGCTCCTTGTTGGGTTCGACACTCTTACTTATCGAAAGGACTACGATTGATCCCCTACACTAGTGGGTCATCAACCCCCCACATGGTTCCATCAAGATGAATATGACCACCATTGGGTCTTTCCGACCTCACCTACACCACTTGAGTAGAATGGAAAAGGTAACATAGGTGAAGGTCATGCTCTATTACCACTAGTGGACATTCTTGACATTGATTGCTTGCATGATGTTGATCAACCTATTTCCATGCTTCATGCTTGTGCGACTTCCTCATGTGATGATTTCTTTCCCATTTACGATGAGTATGATGATTCTCATGTGAAGTCTATTAGTTGTGATGCCATGTTACATAGGATTTCTTGTGACAATTCTTTAGGTCACATCATGTTTGACAACCCGTTGACTTGTCATATGCTATGCATGAGATCAAACATATGTCATATTTGTAATCTCTTCGTAGTAACTATGCATATGCCATTAAAATGAACCCAATTTGCACATATGGCATAGATGACAAGCCCATGGTTATTGGCATTTGTGTTTATTGTGATGATAGTGATATGCTCCCTTTGCATCATTTATCTCATATGACATGCCATGACCACCTAGCTTCAGATATGCATTGTTTTGGATGTTGTCCATTTTCTCCATATGATATTTCCGCTATTGCTCATGAGGAGACCCCCATAGTTTCCTCATACATGTTAGGAGATTTTGATCCATCCCATCCATTGCATGATCCCAATAATTATGTGCACCATATGTTTCCCATGAATGAAAATGCTATTGATGTGCCATATAATTGTATGCTCAATTTGCATCCCCATCGTGTTATACATAACAACTATTCTTTAATGATGGATGACATGTTCTTATACCATGCGTCAAATTTCTTTGAGCGATGCTTATCTTGTGCTAATTCACACGTGCACATACACATCATGATGGATGATGTGTATATTTACCACGCACACAATTTTTTCGGTTTGTGTCTCTTTTGTGTAGGTACCCATGAATACTTGTCAACCTCGCAATCCCACGAGTTGAGAAAACGAGCTCTAGAGAGCAACTATGAATTGGGATTCCGTGGATTTTCATTCCCACCATTCCCTTCACGCCAAAACTACGCGCATTTCTTCTACATGGCCCTCACTTGGCTATGGGTTATTGTCAATTACATATCATATGCCCATCTTGCCATGTTCACTTTGCATGATATGCTTATTTCTATGCCTTTGCCATGCACTTGTGACCCATGCCTTGCATTACACATGATGATTGACTCTAGTACCTGTATGTGTATTTGCAAGCTTGGTGTAGATATCACTTGCTATTGCCATGTTTGCTTTCTAAACCATACCTATGATGATCCTTTCATCTTGCTTTGTGTTCGTGCTTGTGATATGTCATGTGCATTGCCTATGCCTATTATTTGCTCACATGACATGATTGCCATGATTTCTTCTAGTAAGTTGCAACTTCGCACTACTAGTTTGCACGACTTGATCTCTATGCTTGCTCATGTTGCATCACCCATGATTCATACTTGCTCATTTCATGCGGTTGATGACAACCATTACCATGCTTTGCACATGATTGTTATTGCTTCTTGTCATAATCTCCATATGTTGCTTCTCTCGTGCTAGATGATTTGACATGTATTGAGTGCAACAATGCTTTTAGTCTTCCTAATGAGATTGCCCCCATAGAATTCTCCCGTATATTTGGAGATTTTGACATATTTCTTGTGAAGCATGCTTGTCTTACTTCTTTGCACCATATACCTAGTCCCATGAATATAGCCATTGTTGCATCATATTATTCATGCACTTGTGCTTCTAATGGTTATGTGCAAAAGATGAGAACCATCATGATGGATGATGTGTTTATCTACCATGCCCATACGTTCTTTGTTTTGTTGTGTGCATGTGTAGGATACTTGGACTTTGTGTCGACTTCCACTTCACATGATTTGACCATTCGAGCTCTTGAGAGCGAGCCACCTTCTACCACGACGATTCTACATCGCACTTGCTTGTGTTTCGGCATTGTGAAGAATGCACAAGGACACACTTTAAAGGTGACATCCTTCTTGAACTTGGATATTGTGGATCATACTTCATGTGTTGCTTGCATCTTTTGCACGTGTGTTCGAGATATTGCTTTCACCCATGATTGCCACATTTCCATGCTTCATGACATATATACCTTGTGTGTTGGATCCAATTCTTGGACTACTTGCTACTATCACGGGGTTGGTTACACCAATATCATTTCTTCACACATGCCATGTGTTGGGTAACGTAGTAATTTCAAAAAAATTCCTACGCACACGCAAGATCATGGTGATGCATAGCAACGAGAGGGGAGAGTGTCGTCCACATACTCTCGTAGACCGAAAACGGAAGCGTTAGAACAACGCGGTTGATGTAGTCGTACGTCTTCATGGCCCGACCGATCAAGCACTGAAAGCATGGCACCTCCGAGTTCTAGCACAAATTCAGCTCGATGACGTCCCTCGAACTCCGATCCAGCCGAGTGTCGAGGGAGAGTTCCATCAGCACGATGGCGTGGTGATGATGTTTATGTTCTACCATCATAGGGCTTCGCCTAAGCACCGCTACAATATAATCGAGGAGGACTATGGTGGAGGGGGGCACCGCACACGGCTAAGAGATCAATGATCTGTTGTTGTGTCTCTAGAGGTGCCCCCTGCCCCCGTATATAAAGAAGCAAGGGGGGAGGGGGCGGCTGGCCAGGGAAGACGCGCGCCAAGGGGAGTCCTACTCCCATCGGGAGTAGGACTCCCTCCTTCCTTGTTGTATTAGGAGAAGGGGGGAAAGAGGAGGGAGAGAGAGGAAGGAAAGGGGGGCGCCGCCCCCCTCTCCTTGTCCTATTCGGACTAGGAGGGAGGGGGCGCGGCCCTGCCCTGGCCTCCTCTCCTCTTCTCCACTAAGGACCACTATGGCCCATT
>NC_041385.1:228034753-228055296 GCF_002162155.2 Triticum dicoccoides | reverse complement strand
GGTCCGGTAACCCCCTGGTACTCCTGTAAAATCCCGATTTCACCTGGAACACTTCCGACATCCAAATATAGGCTTCCAATATATCAATCTTTATGTCTCGATCATTTCGAGACTCCTCGTCATGTCCGTGATCACATTCGGGACTCCGAACAACCTTCGGTACATCAAAACTCATAAACTCATAATATAACTTTCATCGAAACTTTAAGCGTGCGGACCCTACGGGTTCAAGAACTATGTAGACATGACCGAGACACGTTTCTGGTCAATAACCAATAGCGGAACCTAGATGCTCATATTGGCTCCTACATATTCTATGAAGATTGATGACCCGCAAGTATATGGGATAGTGGTAGCCTCTTTCGATAAGTAAGAGTGTCGAACCCAACGAGGAGCTAAAGGTAGAACAAATACTCTCTCAAGTCCTATCGGCCACTGATACGACTCTACGCACGCTTGACGTTCGCTTTACCTAGAACAAGTATGAAACTAGAAGTACTTTGTAGGTGTTGTTTGATAGGTTTGCAAGAAAGTAAAGAACGCGTAAATAAGAACTAGGGGTTGTTTAGATAAAGATGCAATAAAGTAAATATAGCGAGTGTGGAAAAGTGGTGGTAGGAGTTGTGAAATTGTCCCTAAGCAATTGACTATGTTACTAGACCAGTAATCACTATTGCAATTCTATTTGAGGGAGAGACATAAGATAACATACTTTCTCTACTTGGATCATATGCAGTTATGATTGGAACTCTAGCAAGCATCCGCAAATACTAAAGATTCATTAAGGTAGAACCCAACCATAGCATTAAAGTATCAAGTCCCCTTTATCCCATACGCAAACAACCTACTTACTCGGGTTTGTGTTTCAGTCACTCACGCAACCCACTATAAGCGAATCATAAACATATTGCAAACCCTACAGCAGGTATCCCTCACGCTTGCACGACATGGAGGGCACCATAGGACAACACCAATAATAAAACATGCAACTCAAACCAATCATAGCAATTCATCAATCACCAATAGGACAATAGAAATCTACTCAGACATCATAGGATGACAACACATCATTGGATAATAATATGAAGCATAAAGCACCATGTTCAAGTAGAGGGTACAGCGGGTTGTGGGAGAGTGGGCCGCTGAATATAGAAGGGGGAAGGTGATGGAGATGTTGCTGAAGATGACGGCATGTTGGTGAAGATCACGGTGATGATGATGGCCACCGGCAGCGTTCCGGCGCCACCGGAAGCAAGGGGGGAGAGGCCCCCTTCTTCTTCTTCTTCTTCCTTGACCTCCTCCCTAGATGGGAGAAGGGTTTCTCCTCTGGTCCTTGGCTCCCATGGCGTGGGAGGGGCGAGAGCCCTCCGAGATTGGATCTATCTCTCTGTTTCTCCGTTCTCAGATTCTACCCCTTCACCGTTTCTTAAATATCCGGAGATCCGTAACTCCGATTGGGGTGAATCTTTCGCCCAGATTTTTCTCGTAAAATTAGCTTTCTTGTGACAAAAGAAGAGCGTCAACCGCCTTACAGGTAGCCCACGAGAGCTCAGGGCGCCCCCAGGGGGAGGGCGCGCCCCCCTGTCTCGTGGCCACCTCGGACACCGTTTCACGTTGATTCTTGTCGGCGTTCTGGGAACGGGGGTACCCAGACTTGCCTGCCTGCGGCCTGCGGCGTGGCTCAAGGAGTGGCCCAGTACGACCCATCTACGTCAACACATGCTCAAGACCCTCGCGAGGGGCCAAGCCTCGTGGGGCGGACGACAGGAGGCTTCCTTAGGCACGGCCTCGTCAGGCTGGCTCGCGAGGAGGCGGAGAGATCAAGGCGGGGTACCTCACGAGGTGCCCGTGACGCAAGCCATGACGACCAAGGCCAGGCGGGCGCCAGGCGGGCGCCGGCCTGCGCAGAGTCCTTGTTTCCCCTTTGGTGCAAAGGGGGCAAGCGCAGGCAAGGGTATCAAGCAAAGGCAACCATTTCGGTGCAACAAGACCAAGACCAGCAGGACGGCAGAACGGAGGTCATCGTGGAGCCCAAGCCAGCGTCATCGTCAGGGTCTTTTGGCAGGCGAGGATCAACTTTAGTCAGGATAAGTGTACTAGATGTTCCCCTTCAAAATGGCCAATTGTTGGCGCCCTTCCCGCTCAATATTTGGGAAGAGGCCCGGGGCCTTCGCCTATAAATAGGACTAGCCACCCACAGGGTAGGGGATCTAGAAGGATAATAAGAGAGAGGCGACTAAACTCCCCTAGCAGTTCATCGCACCAACCAAGAACAGACCCTCACGAGGCTGTTCTTCCCTTGTACTGTTCCTCATCAGCCCTAGAGGCAATCCACACACCACAAACTGGAGTAGGGTATTACACCACAATGGTGGCCTGAACCAGTATAAATCTTGTGTCCCTAGTGTTGTTCTTCATGTAGTTTAGATCCTAGCGAGGCGGTGAAGCATGGGTAGGCTGAGGGTGTGATCTCCGCGCGCACCCCAGTGTTCGAACCTCAAGGGTCTGCCGGAACCCAAAATCCGACATTTGGCGCGCCAGGTAGGGGTGTGCCGGAATCTGCCCTCCTTTGCCTTGTGTTTCGCCGCCCGTCGCATCATCATCATCATGTCTGGTGACCCCACGGGCAACCCAGATCCCTGGGCGGCCTAGCCCGCCCATGCAGAGCCGCTTGCCCAGGGCGACCTCAACCCCGTGCCCAGGCAGCCTGTGGTCCGCAGGGCGCTGCGGGCCGCGGGCGACGCGGTCAGGCGACACCAGCCCTCACACCGCGGCAGGTGCGGTCGGCAGTGAGGGCCTCAAGCCACGTCGCGGCCATGACGCGGTACTCACGGCGGGAGCAGGCGAACTCAAGGGCGGCGCTCACGGTAGCTCAGGAACTACTGCAATGCAGGCTGCTAGAGGGCGGCCGCGACGTACTACTAGAGCAGGTGGCAGAGCTCCTGGGCTCCCCCGCCTTGGGGGCTCCCCCCTTCTGCACCCAGCTGTCGCCTCGGGCCCAAGGTGGACCGCACGGAGGCCCCACACACGCCCGCACAGCTCCCAGCGGACTCCAGGGCCACTCCAACGCCAACTTGGCCCTTAGCGCCTGGCCACCAACGGCGCCGCCTCTGCCTCCGACCTACGAAGGGGGATCCACTACGGCCCACGGTCTCGGTGAGCCGCCACGCTACCACTCCCAGGTTGGCATCATGAGCAGAACTGCGTGGCACATGGGGCACTACGGCGAGGCATTCGGGGCGGCGGCCCCGGAAGCGTATGTGCCCCACATGATGGATCAAGGACACGCACAGGAGGAAGACCATGGCCACTTCCTCGGCCCAGGCTGGGGAGAAGAAGCACCCAAGGCTGAGCTCTTTCAGGAGCCAAGGGAAGGCCCCGTCGACTGCGCCGGAGGCAGTGACTATCGGGTACCGCTAATCCCTCAGGAACAGGCATACACTAACCATGGATCGCAGGAGGTACAGGTCGTCGCAGCGGGTGGCTGCCCCAATCCAGCAGCTCCCCACCCCTCAGGAGGAGGGCACCGGGGGCTGCAGGAGAGGGGCCGAGATCCGGCCTCGCCCACACGGCGCTCGGAGCAAGGCGCCCTTAGGAGGTAGGCCCTCTGCCAGGGAGGTGCCCCAGGGCCTACCCCCGGCAGAGGACCCGTGGTCGTCGGGGGAACCGCTGGCGACCGCTCTATCCCATCGGCGGCATCCTTGGTCTCCGGCCGTCGTCGGTGGCAATAGAGTGTGGCGCAAGGCGGGGCCCTCGTTTGGCGATATGAAGCAAGGCCGGTACCTGTGAAGAAGGCCCAGTGCCTGTGAAGCTCGCCGCCCCGTGACACTCTCACGTAATAAGGAGTGGGGCTGTACACGCCATGGAGTCTCCGGAGAGCCGCCCTCGGGCCTCGGGGGCTCCCGCCCACGCCTAGTGGTAGCACTTAGCTCCACGCTGGTGAGAAGACGTCGAAGACTAGACTAGGTGCCGGACGCGGCTTTTTCTACATTTCCTGCTTTTCCCCTTGGTTGTTGCTTTTCCCTGTCTGGATTTAAGTTGGATTTGAGCTTAAAACTTGCGTGTGTCCGGGGAAGGGGTGTTTAGTCTCGTTCGAGCAATCTCTTGCGTTCTGGTTGCCGCTTTGCATCCGTCCGAGTTTCAGCTGCCTCCCCTCGCGAGCCCCTCACGAGCCGGGCCAGGCCTAGCATGAACGCAGCCCAGACTGCCATCGGCACGCCCTCTCAGGAGGATCTACTTGCAGGTTCTACAGGCTCGTTCAGGAGACGCTCAGGACACCACAACCCTCCGCAGGCTAGCTCAGGGCCCACGCGGGACAAAGGTAAACAAGTCAGTCGGCTCGCCATAAACTAATCGCCCGGCGCAGGCACACGGGTGATGTCATGTCTACAAATACGCTAACTGCAAGTTTTTACACGAGGGGCTCCCCCTCCCAAAATGCTCTTACAACCTCCTGGGCCAAGCCCGAACTCTCTCTGCGCAGGGTAAAAACAGGAATAGCACACGGTCAATCGGATAAATCCCCCAATGCATCCCCAGGGACACCTCCGGAGCCGCCGCTGGCGTCGCTGGCCTCGCCGTCACCTCCTACGTCGCCGCCAACAACACCTGGGTCATTCACCACTCCGCCCTCACCAGCGCCCGTGCCATTCACCACTCCGCCCTCATCGGTGGCTACGACCACGCCGTCGTCGTCAGTGGTGAAGGCCCGAACCAGGGCGTCCATGTTGTCTTCCACCCAGCTCGCCAGATTGTCCCGGACAGCCAAGGGCACCGGAGTGATGGTGGCATCAAAGTCGAAGTGGGGATCCATGTTCTGAAGGTGACTGAAGACGCGGGAAAAAGCACGCCCAAGTAGGGCATGGCTCCTCTCCTCCACCAACTTGTCGGCTCTACCCGAACGGGCCTCCAGCTGCGTCACCACGTCGGTAAAGAACTGAAGGTTACCAGCATAGTTGACCACATGAGGTTCCCAAACGGCTGCCTCACAGATGATACCCAAGGCCGTGTTGGCTCTTTCCCGGAGCTCGCGGAGCATGGGGCTGTGCACGTGCTCCAAAGTCTGCCGCTGGCGTATCTCGTCCTCGTTCCGTCGCGCGACAGCCTTGGCCGCATCCACCCTTTGGTGGAGAAGAAGCACCTCGGCACGGGAGGAAGCCAGTTCCGCCTGTGCCGTGCCAAGGGCGGCCCCGGTAGCATCCGCACGCCGCATCACTTCATCCATCTTGGCCTTTAGGGGTGGCGGACCTGCCCTCTGCTTCGACCTGGATCAGCTCAAGCCTTTCCTCGAACTCGTGCTCGAGGTTCGAGCGAGCCGCTGCCACCCGGCGATCAACTTCTTCTGAGGCTCGGGCTTCCCTCGCGGCAACATCGTCCTTCTCTTGCGCCACCATGCGCTCCCTCGTCTCCAATCGCTCAAGTTCCAGGGCATGCTCAGTTGCCTCCAGCCTTAGTGCCTCCTCACGTTTCTGAAGCTCTGCCCGATCGACCGAGCCCCCCTCCATCGACGCAAGGGCCGCCTCATGAAACTCCACCTGTTGCTCTAGGGAGCTGCTCCGGGCCTGGAGCTCCCATGCCCGCTCTTCTGCGGCCCTGCGCCGCTGATTGGCCTCCTGAGCCTCCTCGACGGCCCGGGAGCAGGCCTCCCGAGAAGCTGCCAGCGACGCCTCGGCCTTCTTGTTGTCGAGGTCACACTGGTGGCGTGCAAGGGCAACGGCCACCTTCAGCTTGCGCCTCTCCTCAGCTAGGCGTAGGCCCTCGGCCTCAAGGCGCACATCCTCGTGAGCAAGCTCCACACCAAGCTGGCTCACCGCGTCCTCCGCCCTCCGGAGGAACCCTTGGTGGAGGGCGCGGCGCTCCCGAGCACGCTCAAGCACGTCTTCCGCATCACCGTCCACCTCGGACGCGCGAGGAGGGCCACGGATCAGCACTCCCCCGCTGGGCAGGGGGCTGGGGGCTGGCGCCCTCGCGATGGCCGGGCGCGCCTCGCCAGAAGCCTGGCCCAGAGCCAATTCGCCCTCCAAGGAAGATCGCAAGGCCGACATCAGCCAGTCGCCATCCACAACCAGTCGAAGAGCCCAGGGCAGGCTGGCTATGCCCTGGGAGGGCTCGCGAAGGACAGACGAGAGGGGTGCAGAACCAAGACGCACCACAGGATGGCCTGCCTCTCCAACCGGCCTCACCACAAGGGCGGTGTTGGAGCCCGGGACGCTTGGGGAAGGTGGAGAGGGCGAGGCCTGGAGAGATGGCTCCTCAGCCACCTCCGTGAACTCGGCAAGAAGGGCCCTGCAGGGTAATGATCAGCTGAAGCAGCAGGAGAGTAAGGAACAGAGGAAGGGAAAGGCTTACTCATCGATGGTGAAGTACTTCCTGCGCTTCAATAAGCGGCAAGGGTAATCATCACCCAAGGCCTCCCTTCTCTTTCTGAAAGCCTCGAAGTCCACACGAAAGCGGCCCAGAAGCTCGGCGCAGGGGTCAGCTTGCGATGAGGAAGAAGCGCCAAGGTGCCCGGCGTCGGGGGCCTCGCCCAGAGACACGTCGCCAGACGCCACACCAAGGAGGGTGGCCGGGGCTTCAGGGGCCTCTTCCACGGGAGCCTCAGGCCGTGGCTCGGTACCTTCAGCCGCCGCAGGGCGGGCCTCAGGAGCTGCCACCTCAGGAGTACCGCGTGGCGTTATCATCTCGGAGGCGGCCCCCTCAGCCCCCGGCGCCCCTTGCCTCCCAGCTCCACCACTTGAGGAAGGACCGTCTTGGGCAACCGGAAGGGCAACCACCACAACTGGGTTATCGCGGGGTCCCCTGAGGCCTGCAGGACGCAGCCCCCATTCATCGAAGCTGGGCATCTGCTTCACGAAATCGCCCTTGTTTGAGCAAAGGTACAGCAAGGCACCCCCATGCCGGATGCTGCCAGGAGAAGGGTCCCCGGACAGGATCATGAGAACCTTCCTCAGCACTTCAGGTGTCAGATCTTCCTCTTGGAGCCTCATGCGGTCTTCACGTCCCTCGAACGCCCACATCCGCCGGGAATGACGCTGGGAGGGGCAATGCAACATAGGAGAAACTCCTTCACCACCTTGGGTGCCGTCACACCGAGCGACCTCAAGTAAGTGAAGCGATGCCAAACGAAGATGAGTCGGGGGCTCGTGAGAGTCTCCTGGCCCCAACCCGAGTTGGGGATAGCGGGCACGGTTGGCTCCGAAAGCAGGGGGCTGGGCACCCCAACGTCCACGTACAGCCACCGCTCACGAAACCCAGTTGCGGGCGGAGGAAGGCTGAAGTCGATCCCCGAAGCCGCTGTTTTTGGTGTGGCAAGGAAGCTCACACACCCCAAGCATTGGTTAGGATCACTGAGACACAGAGAGAAGAAGTGGCGCAGCAAGGCAACTGAAGGAGGGATGCCCATCATCGCCTCACAGACAAAAGCGAAAACGGCAAGAAGAGTAATGGATTCGGGACCGAAATGCATCATGTGGATCTGGTAATGAGAAAGCACAGCGTTGAAGAAATCGGAAAAGGGGGGAACCAGAGCCGCCCACAGAGCATCGGCGAAGTACCGGACCTCGGTGACTGTTCTGTCAATGGAGAAGTGGGACGCGGGCCAGACAGTCGTCCTCCCGCACTCATTGAAGATGGTGGCGATAGCGGAATTGACCTTGTCCGAGCCTTCCTGGTTGAGTATGATCGACCGGTCAACAGCGGGAGCCACCGACGGTGACGGGCGGGGCGAGGGCACAGGCTTTGGCCCTTTCCCCTTCTTCGTCGGGGCCATGGAGACAGGAAGGGGGAGGATGCGAGATTGGACTGGAAACAGAAGCTGGAGCTCGAGAGAAGGAAGAGCAGAAGGCGCGCGAGCGGCGAGAAGGGGGGAGATTGTGTGCAATGGCGGATCCGCCTAGCTGGGGCGCAAAATAAGGAGGCGTGGGGGAACAGGGACGCCCACGTCCAATCAACCGCCATGCGGCGCCCAAGGCCACAGGCTATTGGGGCCCGCAGCGCTTTGCACTTGCCTCTTCGCTTCTCTGCTAAGCCAAGTCCCAGCGTGCCTTGGGCCCGGGGGCTACTGTCAGCGTTCTAGGAACGGGGGCACCCAGACTTGCCTGCCTGCGGCCTGCGGCGTGCCTCAAGGAGTGGCCCAGTACGGCCAATCTACGTCAACACATGCTCAAGACCCTCGCGAGGGGCCAAGCCTCGCGGGGCAGACGACAGGAGGCTTCCTCAGGCACGGCCTCGTCAGGATGGCTCGCGAGGAGGCGGAGAGATCAAGGCGGGGTACCTCACGAGGTGCCCGTGATGCAAGCCATGACGACCAAGGCCAGGCGGGCGCCGGCCTGTGCAGAGTCCTTGTTTCCCCTTTGGTGCAAAGGGGGCAAGCGCAGGCAAGGGTATCAAGCAAAGGCAACCATTTCGGTGCAACAAGACGAAGACTAGTAGGACGGCAGAACGGAGGTCATCGTGGAGCCCAAGCCAGTGTCATCATCAGGGTCTTTTGGCAGGCGAGGACCAACTTTAGTCAGGATAAGTGTACTAGATGTTCCTCTTCAAAATGGCCAATTGTTGGCGCCCTTCCCGCTCAATATTTGGGAAGAGGCCCGGGGCCTTCGCCTATAAATAGGACTAGCCACCCACAGGGTAGGGGATCTAGAAGGATAACAAGAGAGAGGCGACTGAACTCCCCTAGCAGTTCATCGCACCAACCAAGAACAGACCCTCGCGAGGTTGTTCTTCCCTTGTACTGTTCCTCATCAGCCCTAGAGGCAATCCACACACCACAAACTGGAGTAGGGTATTACACCACAATGGTGGCCTGAACCAGTATAAATCTTGTGTCCCTAGTGTTGTTCTTCGTGTAGTTTAGATCCTAGCGAGGCGGTGAAGCATGGGTAGGCTAAGGGTGTGATCTCTGCGCGCACCCCAGTGTTCGAACCTCAAGGGTCTGCCAGAACCCGAAATCCGACAATTCTTCCTCCCAAAAATCACAAATATTCCAAAATAATTCTCCGTCCGTTTTTATCCCGTTTGGACTCCGTTTGATATTGGGTTTCTGCGAAACAAAAAACATGCAACAGACAGGAACTGGCACTGGGCACTGGATCAATATGTTAGTCCCAAAAAATAGTATAAAAAGTTGCCAAAAGTATATGAAAGTTGTAGAATATTGGCATGGAACAATCGAATAATTATAGATACGACGGAGACGTATCAGCATCCCCAAGCTTAATTCCTGCTCGTCCTCGAGTAGGTAAATGATAAAAAAGAATAATTTTTGATGTGGAATGCTACCTAGCATAATCTTGATCATATGTCTAATCATGGCATGAATATTAAGACACGAGTGATTCAAAGCAATAGTCTATCATTTGACATAAAAACAATAGTACTTCGAGCGTACCAATAAAGCAATCATGTCTTTTCAAAACAACAAGGCCAAAGCAAGCTTATCCCTACAAAATCATATAGTTTGGCCATGCTGCATTTTCGTCACACAAAATGCCCCCATCATGCACAACCCCGATGACAAGCCGAGCAATTGGTTCATACTTTTTAACGCGCTTCAGCTTTTTCAACCCTCACGCAATACATGAGCGCAAGCCATGGATATAGTACTATAGGTGGAATAGAATATAATGATGGAGGTTATGTGGAGAAGACAAAAAAAGGAGAAAGTCTCACATCAACGCGGCTAATCAACGGGCTATGAAGATGCCCATCAATTGCTGTCAATGCAAGGAGTAGGGATTGCCATGCAACGGATGCACTAAGAGCTATAAGTGTATGAAAGCTCAACAAAAGAAACTAAGTGGGTGTGCATCCAACTTGCTTGTTCATGAAGACCTAGGGCATTTGAGGAAGCCCATCGTTGGAATATACAAGCCAAGTTCTATAATGAAAATTCCCACTAGTATATGAAAGTGATAACATAGGAGACTCTCTATATGAAGAACATGGTGCTACTCTGAAGCACAAGTGTGGAAAAAGGATAGTAACATTGCCCCTTTTCTTTTTCTTTTTTTTCTTTTTTTCTTTTTGGGTGGGCTTCTTTGGCCCCCTTTTTTATTTAGGCTTCTTTAGCCTTTCCTTTTTTTTCTTTTTTTCTTCTTTTTTTCATGGGGCAATGCTCTATAATGATGATCATCACACTTTTATTTACTTACAACTCAATATTACAACTCGATACTAGAACAAAGATATGACTCTATATGAATGCTTTCGGCAGTGTACCGGGATGTGCAATGATCTAGCGTAGCAATGACATCAAAAAAGGACAAGCCATGAAAACATCATGCTAGCTATCTTACGATCATGCAAAGCAATATGAAAATGAATGCTCAAGTCATGTATATGATGATGATGGAAGTTGCATGGCAATATATCTCGGAATGACTATGGAAATGCCATAATAGGTAGGTATGGTGGTTGTTTTGAGGAAGATATAAGGAGGCTTATGTGTGATAGAGTGTATCATATCACGGGGTTTGGATGCACCGGCGAAGTTTGCACCAACTCTCAAGGTGAGAAAAGGCAATGCACGATACCGAAGAGGCTAGCAATGATGGAAAGGTAAAAGTGCATATAATCCATGGACTCACATTAATCATAAAGAACTCATATACTTATTGCAAAAGTTTATTATCCCTCGAAGCAAAGTACTACTACGCATGCCCCTAGGGGGTAGATTGGTAGGAAAAGACCATCGCTCGTCCCCGACCGCCACTCATAAGGAAGACAATCAAAGAAACATCCCATGCTTCAAATTTGTCACACAACGGTTACCATACGTGCATGATACGAGACTTGCAAACCTCAACACAAGTGTCTCTACAATCCACAACCACCCACTAGCATGACTCTAATATCACCACCTTTATATCGCAAAACTATTGCAAGGAATCAAACATATCATATTCAGCGATCTACAAGTTTATGTAGGATTTTATGACTAACCATGTGATTGACCAATTCATGTCATCTCTCTAAATAGATATAAGTGAAGCAAGAGAGTTTAATTCTTTCTACAAAAGATATGCCCACGCTCTAACAAATATAAGTGAAGCAAAATAGCATTCTACAAATGGCGGTTTTCTATGTGAAGAGAAACAGGCAATCCAGACTTCAAATGATATAAGTGAAGCACATGAAGCATTCTATAAAGCCATACTCAAAAGATTTAAGTGAAGTGCAATGAGCATTCTATAAATCAACCAAGGATTATCTCATACCAGCATGGTGCATAAAAGAAAAGTGAAAACTAAATGCAAAAGACGCTCCAAGACTTGCACATAATGCATGAATGAAACGAATTTGAAAACATACCGATACTTGTTGAAGAAAGAGGGGATGCCTTCCGGGGCATCCCCAAGCTTAGACGCTTGAGTCTCCTTGAATATTTACTTTGGGTGCCTCGGGCATCCCCAAGCTTGAGCTCTTGCCTCTCTTCCTTTTCCTCATATCGAGACATCCTCGATTAGACACTACATCCACACAAAACTTCAACAGAAAACTCGGTAAGATCCGTTAGTATAATAAAGCAAATCACCACTCTAAGTACTGTTGCAAACCAATTCATATTTTGTTTTTGCAATGTGTCTACTGTAATATAACTTTTCCATGGCTTAATCCACTAATATAAATTGATAGATTAATCAAAACAAGCAAACTATGCATCAAAAACAGAATCTGTCAAAAACAGAACAGTCTGTAGCAATCTGAACATTCACCATACTTCCGGTACCCCAAAAATTCTACCAAAATTAGGAAAAATAAAAAAGTTGTATAGCAAGATAGTTCAAAAGGAATCATAATGATTTGACGTTCCAGTTAAAAATGTAAAATCATGCTCTACAGCCAAAGTTTCTGTCCTGCACCGTCCAAACCAACAAGCATTGTAAACATCCTAAAGGCAAACCTTAGCACATTATTTTTATAATACAATGGAATTATACAAGGGGATAATTATTTTTGTTGAAATTTTCTGTAATCAAGATTCACAAAGTTTCCGTGAGCATGAACAAAGTTCAAGGCTAGCTCCCACTTCAACAATGCTCATCTTTCTCAATTTCACTTTCCTTTTTGAAAAGTTTTTAGGTTCCCCTCTTTATTTTTTTTGTTTTTAAACTTTATAAAAGCACTCAACAGAAATAAATGACTCTCTAAAATTTCCGGGTTGTCTCCCTGGCAGCGCTTTCTTTAAAACCGTTAAGCTAGGCATAAAATGCTCAAGTAAAGGATCCACCCGGATCCCAAGGTATATCAAAGCCAATTTTAATTAACAATGATTTGTAATTTAGTAGTGAGCACAAAGTAACATATATCATGCAACAACGAAGTCTAACCCTCTTCCTATGCATCGGCATGTCATAATAGAACAATTCATGCACATATAGTAAAGGCCAACACATAGTATAAGCAGTTTCTTGCAATTTTATCGTATTGGAAACATAAAGAGGCGGAGATGTAGTTCCTCTCATAATAATTGCAAGTAGGAGCAGAAAGCACATGCATATTATATCTATCAAAATCATCATGTGCAATGGTAAAAGGCAACCCATCAATATAATCCTTAATAAGCACAAACTTCTCCGATAAAGTGTAGTAGGGAGAATTCAAAAAGATAATAGGACTATCATGCGTGGGTGCAATAGCAACAATTTCATGTTTAACATAAGGAACTATAGCAAGTTCATCTCCATAAGCATAATTCATATTGGCATCTTGGCCACAAGCATAGCAAGCATCATCAAAAAGGGATATCTCAAACAAATTCAAGGGATCATAGCAATCATCCTTCGGTAAGCACGAAGGGGAATTAAATAATGCATGAGTTGGAGGGTTACTCTCATTAGAAGGTGGGCACGGGTAGCTAATCCGCTCTTCCTCCTTTTGTTCTTCGCTCTCCTCATCATCTTTTTCATCCAATGGGCTCACTGTTTCATCAATTTCTTCTTCCATAGCTTCCTGCAAAATATTAATCTCTTCTTGGACAGCGGAGACTTTCTCAATAAATGCATTAATATAGTAATTGTATTCATAATTTTCATAGCAATATCTAAGTATAGCATGATTTTCAGGCCTATAAGCATCATCATCTAAAGCTTCATACTTTTCAAACAAAGATTCAATTTCATAAGCAGCCTTAAAAGCAACAAATTCTTCTATTTGTTCCACATCATAGTAATCATATATACCATTAGCATAAGAAGCTAAGGTTTCATTATCATTAAATTTGCATGAAAAGGGAAGGTGTGGAGCCTTCATCCTAGAGCAACAAGTAATATCATATCTCAAGCATAGATTCCAGGCATACCAACGCAACATAATAAATTGATCCCATAATAATTTCCCTTTTTGTGTCGAGCGATAATCCCTAAAGTATTCACGTTGATCCAACGTGTCTCCCATTATAAAGTTGAATGGGGTTTTCTCAGGATTATCAAAGTAGTACATAATATCTTTCGCATAATGAGAATCGAGGGTTTTAGGAGTTACCCCATCTCCATGAGTAGCAAGTACACCTAAATTTTTTGGTATTTTGCGTTCCATATCCATAACTAAAGATAGAGAACAACTTAGAACAGCAAATAAAAATTTCTTAGTGATAAAGCAAACAAGCACACCTGAGAATATTGACCCCACGCTATGACTCCCCGGCAACGGAGCCAGAAAAAGGTCTTGATGACCCGCAAGTATACGGGATAGTTGTAGCCTCTTTCGATAAGTAAGAGTGCCAAACCCAACGAGGAGCTAAAGGTAGAACAAATACTCACTAAAGTCCTATCGGCCACTGATACAACTCTACGCATGCTTGACGTTCGCTTTACCTAGAACAAGTATGAAACTAGAAGTACTTTGTAGGTGTTGTTTGATAGGTTTGCAAGAAAGTAAAGAACGCGTAAATAAGAACTAGGGTCTGTTTAGATAAAGATGCAATAAAGTAAATATAGCGAGTGTGGAAAAGTGGTGGTAGGAGTTGTGAAATTGTCCCTAAGCAATTGACTATGTTACTAGACCGGTAATCACTATTGCAATTCTATTTGAGGGAGAGGCATAAGCTAACATACTTTTTCTACTTGGATCATATGCACTTATGATTGGAACTCTAGCAAGCATCCGCAAATACTAAAGATTCATTAAGGTAAAACCCAACCATAGCATTAAAGTATCAAGTCCCCTTTATCCCATACGCAAACAACCTACTTACTCGGGTTTGTGTTTCAGTCACTCACGCAACCCACTATAAGCGAATCATAAACATATTGCAAACCCTACAGCGGGTATCCCTCACACTCGCGCGGCACGGAGGGCACCATAGGACAGCACCAATAATAAAACATGCAACTCAAACCAATCATAGAAATTCATCAATCACCAATAGGACAATAGAAATGTACTTAGACATCATAGGATGGCAACACATCATTGGATAATAATATGAAGCATAAAGCACCATGTTCAAGTAGAGGGTACAGCAGGTTGCGGAAGAGTGGACCGCTGAATATAGAAGGGGGAAGGTGATGGAGATGTTGGTGAATATGACGGCGGTGTTGGTGAAGATCGCGGTGATGATGATGGCCCCCGGCAGCGTTCCGGCGCCACCGGAAGCAAGGGGGAAGAGGCCCCCTTCTTCTTCTTCTTCCTTGACCTCCTCCGTAGATGGGAGAAGGGTTTCCCCTCTGGTCCTTGGCTCCCATGGCGTGGGAGGGGCGAGAGCCCCTCCGAGATTGGATCTATCTCTCTGTTTCTGCGTTCTCAGATTCTACCCCTTCACTGTTTCTTAAATATCCGGAGATCCATAACTCCGATTGGGGTGAATCTTTCGCCCAGATTTTTCTCGTAAAAATTAGCTTTCTTGTGCCAAAAGAAGAGCGTCAACCGCCTTACGGGTGGCCCATGAGATCCCAGGGCGTGCCCAGGGGGGAGGGCGCGCCCCCTATCCCGTGGCCACCCCGGACACCGTTTCGCGTTGATTCTTCCTCCCAAAAATCACAAATATTCCAAAATAATTCTTTGTCTATTTTTATCCCGTTTGGACTCTGTTTGATATTGGGTTTCTGCGAAACAAAAAACATGCAACAGACAGGAACTGGCACTGGGCACTGGATCAATATGTTAGTCCCAAAAAATAGTATAAAAAGTTTCCAAAAGCATATGAAAGTTGTAGAATATTGGCATGGAACAATCAAAAATTATAGATACGACGGAGACGTATCAAAGATCTTTATCGATCAAACCGCATAACAACATACGTTGTTCCCTTTGTCATCGGTATGTTACTTTCCCGAGATTCGATCGTCGGTATCTCAATACCTAGTTCAATCTCGTTACCGACAAGTCTCTTTACTCGTTATGTAATGCATCATTCCGTGATGTGCATTACCGAGAGGGCCCAGAATACCTCTCCGACAATCGGAGTGAAAAAACCTAATCTCGAAATACACCAACTTAACATGTACCTTTGGAGACACATGTAGAGTTCCTTTATAATCACCCAGTTATGTTGTGACGTTTGGTAGCACACAAAGTGTTCCTCCGGTAAACGAGAGTTGCATAATCTCATAGTTGTAGGAACATGTATATGTCATGAAGAAAGCAATAGCAACATACTAAATGATCAAGTGCTAAGCTAACAGAATGGGTCATGTCAATCACATCATTCTACTAATTATGTGATCCCATTAATCAAATGACAACTCATGTCTATGGTTAGGAAACATAACCATCTTTGATTAATGAGCTAGTCAAGTAGAGGCATACTAGTGACATTATGTTTGTCTATGTATTCACACATGTATCATGTTTCCGGTTAATACAATTCTAGCATGAATAATAAACATTTATCATGAAATAAGGAAATAATAACCTTATTATTGCCTCTAGGGCATATTTCCTTTAGTCTCCCACTTGCACTAGAGTCAATAATCTAGTTCACATCATCATGTGATTTAAAACCAATATTCACATTTGTATGTGATTAACACCCATAGTTCATATCGTCATGTGACCAACACCCAAAGGGTTTACTAGTCAATAATCTAGTTCACATCGATATGTGATTAACACCTAAAGAGTACTAAGGTATGATCATGTTTTGCTCGTGAGAGAAGTTTAGTCAACGGGTCTGTCACATTCAGAGCCGTATGTATTTTGCAAATATTCTATGTCTACAATGCTTTGCACAAAGCTACTCTAGCTAATTGCTCTGACTTTCAATATGTATCCAGATTGAGACTTAGAGTCATCTGGATCGGTGTAAAAGCTTGCACCTATGTAAATCTTTGCGATGGGCTCTTTTATCACCTCCATAATCGAGAAATATTTCCTTAGTCTTCACCAAGGATATTCTTGACCGCTGTCCAGTGATCTACTCTTAGATCAAAATTGTACTCCCTTGCCAAACTCAGAGCAAGGTATACAATAGGTCTGGTACACAGCATAGCATACTTTATAGAACCTATGACTGAGGCATAGGGAATGACTTTTCATTCTATTTCTATTTTCTGCCATGGTCAGGTTTTGAGTCTTACTCAACTTTACACCTTGTAATACAGACAAGAATTCATTCTTTGACTGATCCATTTTGAACTATTTCAAAACTTGCCAAGGTATATACTCATTGAAAAATCTTATCAAGCGTCTTGATCTATCTTATAGATCTTGATGCCCAATATGTAAGCAGCTTCACCAAGGTCTTTCATTGAAAAACTTTTATTCAAGTATCCTTTTATGCTATCCAGAAATTCTATATCATTTCCAATCAACAATATGTCGTCTACATATAATATCAGAAATGCTACAGAGCTCCCACTCACTTTCTTGTAAGTACATGCTTTACTGCAAGTCTGTATAAAACTATATGCTTTGATCAACTCATCAACGCGTATATTCCAACTCCGAGATGCTTGCACCAGTCCATAGATGGATCATTGGAGCTTGCACACTTTGTTAGCACCTTTCGGATCGACAAAACATTTTGGTCGCATCATATACAACTCTTCTTCCAAAAATCCATTCAGGAATTCAGTTTGACATCCATTTGCCAGATTTCATAAAATGTGGCAATTGCTAACATGATTCGGACAGACTTAAGCATCGCTACGGGTGAGAAAGTCTCATTGTAGTCAACCCCTTGAACTTGTCGAAAACCTTTTGCAACAATTCTAGCTTTATAGATAGTAACACAACTATCAGCGTCCGTCTTCCTCTTGAAGATCCATTTATTTTCTATGGCCTGCCGATCATCGGGCAAGTCAACCAAAGTCCATACTTTGTTCTCATACATGGATCATATCTCAAATTTCATAGCGTTAAGCCATTTCGCAGAATCTGGGCTCATCATCTCTTCCTCATAGTCCGTAGGCTCGCCATGGTCAAGTAACATGACCTCCAGAATAGGATTACCGTACCACTCTGGTGCGGATCTTACTCTGGTTGACCTACGAGGTTTGGTAGTAACTTGATCTGAAGCTTCATGATCATCATCATTAGCTTCCTCACTAATTGGTGTAGGAATCACTAGAACTGAATTCTGTGATGAACTACTTTCCAATTCGGGAGAAGGTACAATTACCTTATCAAGCTCTACTTTCCTCCCACTCACTTCTTTCGAGAGAAACTCCTTCTCTAGAAAGGATCCATCTTAGCAATGAATATCTAGCTTTCGGATCTGTGATAGAAGGTGTACCCAATAGTTTCCTTTGGGTATTCTATGAAGACGCACTTCTCCGATTTGTGTTCGAGCTTATCAGGTTGAAACTATTTCACATAAGCATCGCAACCCCAAACTTTAAGAAACAACAACTTAGGTTTATTGCTAAACCATAGTTCATACGGTGTCGTCTCGACAGATTTAGATGGTGCCCTATTGTAACGTGAATGCAGCTATCTCTAATGCATAACCTCAAAATGATATTGGTAAATCGGTAAGAGACATCATTGATCGCACCATATCAAATAAAGTGCGGTTATGACGTTCGGACACACCGTTACGCTGTGGTGTTCCACGTGGCATGAGTTTGTAAAACTATTCCACATTATTTTAACTGAAGGCCAAACTCGTAACTCAAATATTCATCTCCATGATCAGATCGTAGAAACTTTATTTTCTTGTTACGATGATTTTCCACTTCACTCTGAAATTCTTTGAACCTTTCAACCGTTTCAGACTTATGTTTCATTATGTAGATATACTCATATCTCCTCAAATCATTTGTGAAGGTCAGAAAATAATGATACCCGCCACGATCCTTAATACTCATTGGTCTGCGTACATCAGTATGTATTATTTCCTACAAGTCAGTAGCTCGTTCCATTGTTCCGAAGAACGGAGTTTTAGTCATCTTGCCCAAAAGGCACGGTTCGCAAGCATCAAATGATTCATAACCAAGTGATTCCGAAAATCCATCTTTATGGAGTTTCTTCATGCGCTTTACACCGATATGACCCAAACGGCAGTGCCACAAATAAGTTGCACTATCATTATTAACTTTGCATCTTTTGGCATCAATATTATGAATATGTGTATCACTACGATCGAGATCCAACAAACTATTTTCATCGGGTGTATGACCATTGAAGGTTTTATTCATGTAAACAGAACAACAATTATTCTCTGACTTTAAATGAATAACTGTATTGCAATAAACATGATCAAATCATATTCATGCTCAACGCAAATGCCAAATAACATTTATTTAGGTTTAACACTAATCCCGAAAGTATAGGGAGTGTGTGATGATGATCATATCAATCTTGGAACTACTTCCAACACTCATCATCACTTCCCCTTCAACTAGTCTCTGTTTATTCTGTAACTCCTATTTTGAGTTACTAATCTTAGCAACTGAACTAGTATCAAATACCCAGGGGCTACTATAAACACTAGTAAGGTACTCCCTCCGTAAAGAAATATAAGAGCGTTTAGATCACTAAAGTAGTGATCTAAACACTCTTATATTTCTTTACACAGGGAGTACACATCAATAAGCTATATATCAAATATACCCTTGTTCACTTTGCCATCCTTCTTATCCACCAAATATTCAGGGTATTTTCGCTTCCAGTGACCATTTCCTTTGCAGTAGAAGCACTCAGTTTCAGGCTTTGGTCCAGCTTTGGGCTTTCTCGCGGGAGTGACAACTTGCTTGTCATTCTATTTGAAGTTCCCTTTCTTTCCCTTTGCCCTTTTCTTGAAACTAGTGGTCCTGTCAATCATCAACACTTGATGCTCTCTCTTGATTTCTACCTTGCTTGATTTCAACATCGCGAAGAGCTCGGGAATCGTTTTCGTCATCCTTTGCATACTATAGTTCATCACGAAGTTCTACTAACTTGGTGATGGTGACTAGAGAACTCTGTCAATTACTATCTTATCTAGAAGATTAACTCCCACTTGATTCAAGCAATTGTAGTACCCAGACAATCTGAGCACATGCTCACTAGTTGAGCAATTCTCCTCCATCTTTTAACTATAGAACTTGTTGGAGACTCCATATCTCTCAACTCGGGTATTTGCTTGAAATATTAACTTCAACTTCTGGAACATCTCATATGGCCCATGACGTTCAAAACGTCTATGAAGTCCCGATTCTAAGTCGTTAAGCATGGTGCACTAAACTATCAAGTAGTCATCATATTGAGCTAGCCAAACATTCCTAATGTCTGCATCTGCTCCTGCAATAGGTCCGTCACCTAGCGGTGCATCAAGGACATAATTCTTTTGTGCAGCAATGAGGACAATCCTCAGATCACAGATCCAATCCGCATCATTGCTACTAACATCTTTCAACACAGTTTTGTCTAGGAACATATCAAATTAAACATATGAAAGCAACAACGCGAGCTATTGATCTACAACATAATTTGCAAAATACTACCAGGACTAAGTTCATGATAAATTTAAGTTCAATTAATCATATTACTTAAGAACTCCCACTTAGATAGACATTCCTCTAATCATCTAAGTGATCACGTGATCCAAATCAACTAAACCATGTCCGATCATCACGTGAGATGGAGTAGTTTTCAATGGTGAACATCACTACACTACAAAAAAAAGACACATCCATGACATTTTGGGCCGAACGAAATTTTTTTCTATCATACATATGACACTTCTATGACGATAATTGTGACAGAACCCGGTATCATCGTAGATGTGGTGGGCTCCTACTTCTATGACAAAAAATCATGACAGAAAATGGGTTTTTCGTCCTGGGCTGGCTGGAGACGCAGCTGCATGACATTCTTTGGGCCGTCCATGACGGAAAAAACTGTGGTAGAAGCGAGGGGGAGGAAAATTTCGGGGAGTTTCCGGTTACGGTGGGAGGTCGGGGGCCGAGCGATGCGGTTTTCTCTCGTGCACGTGCGAGGCGTTGGCTCTAACTGAACCCGAGCGAGGCGTTGGGCTCTAACTGAACCCGAGCGATTGCACTGTAGGCTACGCGTTACTCAACCCGAGCGATCGATCGATGGCTGTTAACTGAACCCGATGGAGCAATTCCTTCGCTACTGCTGCTAACTGAAGCCCATCGATTAAATGAACAGTGAGCATT
>NC_041385.1:228017985-228034497 GCF_002162155.2 Triticum dicoccoides | reverse complement strand
GTGAGCATTGCGGGGGGGGGGGTTGGATGAACAGTGAGCGGTGGTGTTGCCTCTGGATGGACAGGACCCCGTGGTGTGGAGGGCTGGATGAACAGTAGACGGTGGAGGGGTGCCCATGGAGGGGTGGTTGAACAGTAGCTGGCGGAGTAGCATGCGGTGGAGGCTGGATGAACAGGAGCCCGTGGAGGCTGGAGGAGGTCGACGGTAGCCCGTGGAGGCTGGAGGAGGTCGACGGTGGAGATGAACAGTATCCCGTGGAGTCCCGTTTTGCGGTACGCCACACCCCTCCCGATGAACAGGACCCCCGTTTCGATCGTAGGAGGTCCGTTTCGTCCGTTTTGCGGTACGACAGACCCCTCCCAATCAACAGGACCCCCGTTTCGACCGTAGGAGGTCTGTTTCGTCCGTTTTGCGGTACGCCACACACCTCCCGATCAACAGGACCCCCGTTTCGACCATAGGAGGTCCGTTTCCTCCGTTTTGCGGTACGCCACACCCCTCCCGATCAACAGGACCCCGTTCCGAACGTAGGAGGTCCGTTTCCTCTGCTATGCGGTACGACGGGCCTCGTTTCCATCGCCTGTTCCGTCCAAGCCCTCCCGATGAACACGACCACGCATTCCGTTCTGACCAAGCCGGTTGGCTCCCCATGAACACAACGACGACGTTGTTTCTCCGTTCCGACCCAGCCATGTACGTATGCGTGAGTAGGCGTTCGAGACCCTGCTCCTATGTACGTATGTGGCCGTATTTTCTTTCTTGCACCCTTGCCGCTGTACGTATGTGTATAAGCTACATGCGCGCCTCTACTACGACACGTGTGCGCCTTTACTACGACACGTGCACGCCTCTACATCGACCAGTATGTACATACACATTCGCGACCAGGATGACAACACTACGTATGCTTCGACCAGGTGGGTCCCGACTGTCAGGCACTTCCTTGCCGCGAAGATGTAGCTGGTGGGTCCCAACAGTCAGGGGGGCGAATCGTTTTGGTTTTTTTGCCCGGACACACTTCCTTGCGTGCGAAGGTGTAGCTGCTGGGTCCCAGCAGTCCGGGGGGCGAATCATTTTTTTTTGCCCGGACGCACTTCCTTGCGTGCGAAGGTGTAGCTGCTGGGTCCCAGCAGTCAGGGGGGTGATTCATTTTTTTTTGCCCAGATGCACTTCCTTGCTTGCGAAGGTGTAGCTGGTGGGTCCCAGCAGTCGGGGGGCGAATCGTTTTTTCTTCGGATGCACTTCCTTGTGTGCGAAGATGTAGCTGGTGGGTCCCAGCAGTCAGGGGGCGAATCATTTTTTTCGGACGCACTTCCTTGCGTGCGAAGATGTAGCTCATGGGTCCCGGCAGTCAGGGGGCAAATCATTTTTTCGTGAAATACGGTGGCCCGTCCGGTGGGTCCCCGCTGTCAGGTGGAGGAATAATTATTTTGTGCGTAATAAGGAGGCACTTCCTTGCGGCTGTCGTGGACCCAGCTGTCAGCCTCTCCACGTACAGTCCACGTCCGATGGAAGTCGTTCCTTGACCATGTTGACCATGCCGCACCGAGAGCACCACGGCGGTGGACGACGGCGAGGCCTAGGAAGGGGACGACGCGGAGCTGGGGAAGACGCGGTAGTGGATGCACACGCGGAGAGGAGTACGAGGGTTCACTAGTTCGGCTGCACTGCCGTCGCCGCAGAATAACAGGGGGTGTGGGTGAGTGGAGGGATAGCCTGGCCAGCAGTGGGAGTAGTAGGGGGCGGTGAGGCCTCCGCGGCAGCACAGCCGGCCACGGGAGGCAGGAGCAGGCAGCACGACCGGCGCTGCTTTGGGCGGTTGGAGCAAGAAGACCGGAGGTTGAAGAAGCACGACGGCCGTTGGATGGACATCGTACGGTCACTGCAGCTAGAATCATTTATATTGACTAAGTTGACAAAGCCCTTGGTACGTCAACTTAGTAGGCCACAGGTCAGCTTCCGAAACGGTGCACCCCAGATGTCAGGGGGAGGAATCATTCTTTGGGCGGGTGAAGCTAGAATACCCGAGATTGAAGAAGAAGCACGACATCTGTTGGATGGACATCCAACGGCAACTGCTGCTAGAACCGTGTGTTGACTATAAGTTGACAAAGCCTTGCATACGCGTCAACTCTGTTTTTTATGGGACGCGTCAACTTAGTAAGGCCAGAAGTGTGTGGCAGAGAACTTATAGCCCATTTGAGATTTGTAAGAATGTGTAGCCCATTTTTGAATTCTAATGGAATTTACTACAGCCCATTTACAGTTTGTTAAAAGTACAGCCCATTTCAACCAACCGTTCAAAACAGAATTCAATAAAATTTCCCACATTTTGATGGGATCCGAATATTTTTATTCCAAAATTTCTAGTCAGATTAAACACAATTTCAATATAAATTTATATTACGGAAAAATCCAACGAAACATAAATTTTCAATATCCAAAAATAATATTTTATAAAGTAATCACTGTTTGGTGCATTTTTTATAGTTACTACCAAGTTTTTATAATTACACCCCATTTATTATTTTTTAAAGCTCATTTTCTTTTTAAGCCTAATGCATCCCTCCTAGTAAACATTTGCAGCCCAGCGGGGCAGAGAATAACAACTTGACCTTGCCTGGGTATTCCTAAAAAAAGGTGTAGCTGGGCTAGCCATTTTCAGCTTGAAAAAAATTAATATCTGAGCTGGATATCTGGCCTGGGCTAGACGGGCCACGGCCCGCCCAGTTAATACCTGCAATGATGTTTTTGTTGTTTTTCAGAGGAGAAAAATTAATATCTGGGGTAAACATCAAAAACTCTGCAGTGCTCACACCTCAAAAACACAAATATTGCTCGAGCTGCTTGGTCCGAGCTGTCGGCCGCTTCTTGTGCAATTCTCTCGTTTATTGACTACTCCCTCCTTTCCGGTTTATAATGCTCAATTCAAAAATCTCACCAATCAAGGTAGATGGCGAGTGGTGGAACACTTTTTGTAGTTTTGCAAAAGCACCTAATTAATGCTCTTGTTATCCTAAAAAATTATGTTTATCAATGCATTAATTGCAATGCATGCATGCATAAAGTACATGCATTGGTCAATTTTCTCTTAATACTTGCATGCAATTATTTAATGCACCTTGGAATCTGAACATGTGATGGAAAACAACCAAAATGAGCCTTATAAAATGGAAAAATTAAAATTTTGAGATAAGCCCTATAAACCGGAAAGGAGGGAGTACATAGGTTGACAATGGTGTGGGACTGTGATGTCAGGAAACCAGGAGGAAGCAAAATAAATTATAGTTATATATATATATATATAATAAGGAGGCACTTGCGTACATGAGGCTATGGACCTGGTGGGTGCCCATTGTCACCCAATCCAAGTAAAGTCATCTCCTCGCCCGCGCGCGCTTTCGGCCCGAAATAGTCAGCGCTGGCCGCCATGCTTCCCGGTGCAGGCAATTGCTCCGCCTTAAAACGACACAAGTGTCGTCCGTCCGTCCATCTGCCGCACACATTAATGATACGCGGTTGCCGAGGCGACTACTTCGGCACCACATGTCCGTCCCTCCGCCCGTCCACCATTATTATATAAACTGATGCGCCGGCCATAGTCGCAGTCATCCGCATCCGTTCCCTTTATCCTGTCCACACCACTACTTCCCACCATGGCTTCCTTGCACTCCAGCGCTCTTCGGGACGGGCGGACGACGGACCACGAGGAGATGTCAGCCATTGCTGCCGACCGGCTGGCCGGCAGGCAGCCGGAGGACGACGACGAACCAATAGAGAACATGGTAGTCGATGATCCAGCACCAACCCCCTCCTCCGTGCCATCCTCGTCGGTGCATTGCACCATGACCATCGACGAGGCCCGTGCCCAATATATGGACAGGGTGAGGTAGATGCGTGAGGAGCAGTTCCGGGAGGCGCAGGCCGACGCCGCCTACAACCACCATCTCCTCCAGGAGCACCTGCAGGAGGAGGAGCAGATCGCCATGGAGCGGGCGGAGTAGGAGGCGCTTCTCGACTCGTACCGCTCCGCCCGCAAGGGCCGCCTCGAGCGCTGGCGGTATCGCATGCGGGTGGCGGAGACTGCGGCCGCCTACAAAGAGGCTAGCAAAGAGGGCGATGAAGCGGGCGAGGCGCTATTTGGCGAGACCGAGGATGAGGCAGAGGACAATGCCGGCCCCGACGAGTCCCCGCTTCGCCGGCGTCGACGACGCTGTGCTCTGCCGAGGCCCCGCGGTGCCAACAACGAGGCAGAGGACACCGCCGGCTCCGCCGAGGCCCCGCAGTGCCAACAACCAGGCAGAGGACACAGCCAGCTCCGCTGAGGCCCCGCCCCGCCAACAACCAGGCAGAGGACATCGTCGGCTCAGCCGAGGCCCCACCCTGCCGGCAACATGGGGGAGGATTTCCACCGCTCCGCTGAGGCGCCACCCGCCGGCAACGAGACAGAGGACATCGTCGGCTCCGCCGAGGCCCCGCCCCGCTGCCAACCAGGCCGCACCACACAGAAAACGAGGAAGAGTAGAACACGGTAGGTCGCCGCCGCTCGGGTCCAAGTAAGGCCACCACTGCTACCCTCTGGTTGAAGCCAAGCTAGGCGGGTTGACCATTGACGGTCGGTTAGCTTCTTGGCAGCGACATGGAGTCAGAGAGCTGCGCTAGAGAAGAACGCTGCTTCTACTTAACTGCTGGTGCAGTTGGCTGACTGACACGTGGGCCCAACAGGCCACATGTTAGTTATGCAACTGCACCTGCAGTTAAGTCACTGAAGCTTCTATTCGTCTCAGCGGGACACAGGTGGGTAGCTTCGGTTAATTAATTATACCTCTAGCGCACCCCTTTTTAGTTTTTTTTAGAAAAGGAGGATGACCCCCGGCCTCTGCATCTGGGAGATGCATGCAGCCACAAACACCCCTTTTTAGTTGAAGAATGTATGAAATGTAATGAAATCCGGCATGTTTATATGAAATCCGACCATGTATGAATGAATTTATTTCGATTAGTTCGAATTCCTGTATCACTGGCATTGGATGAACATGCAAAACAATACGTACTAGCATTATTCCCAGGGTGATCACCACGTTTGCAGCAGTTTCACATGTACTCCCTCCGGTCCTTTCTAGTCTGCATACAAGTTTTGTCTGCAGTCAAAGTATCTCTACTTTGACCAATCTTATACAAAAAAGCATGCACTTTCACAATGTGCGAAGTAAAAAGGAACAGAAGGAGTACAAAGAGTTTGAGCAGCTTTTTAGCATTTCAATACATTGCAATCAAACACACAGGCCTGGCAATTCATAGAGAACATTCAAAACAATCGATGATTATGCATCTCAGCGACTCACATGTCAGAGGCAATATTTACTTCACAACTAAAGAATAAAGAAAAAATTGATCAATGCTGCTGACAGCAAAGGGCGTCCCATTCGAAAATATCAAACGCATATCTTGCTAAAATCAATGAGCAAAATTTGACAAGGTTGTCCCATTCCAAAATATCAAATGCCTACAATTGTGGAATGGGCAGGGTTTGCCATCAGTTCGGACATTGACATGGCACCTCGTGCTAAATAAACTAGCTATTCTTTTTGTGCAGTTCCACCAAAGTCAACCAAATTCGCGCGTAGCTTGTATGATTTCGCCCTTGTATGTTGCAACACCTTGAACTTATGGGCACCTCCTTTCTTGTGGTGGAAATGTCACATCCCTAGTTCTGGTATGCACTGGGTTAGCTAGTCTTGTGTTGCATCATGTTTAAATTTCTCCTAAACCTGAAATGGGGATGTCCTAAACCCTAGCACAAATGCAATTCAAATAGGTTCAACCAAAATATTTTTCAATGACCTCAAAATATCCTTTTAAAATGTTCATGATTTATGGAAAAAGGTGAAAGCCTCTACCAGAGATAATGCATATTTTTCTAGGACATTTTGGTCACTGAATTAAATCATTATGGTATTTGAGTTGGAGTTTAAAAGTTACCATTAAATATTGGTTGCTCCAAATATTCTGAAATTTATTGTGTGGTTTGAAAATAATTCAAATATTCCTCACAAAAATTTACAGAATTAACCAAAGTGTTTTGGTTAGTATTTTATTTGCAAAACAGTAGCAGAAATTAGAAAACAGAGAGAGAGAGAGTTTTACCCGGGCTTACCTCCTGTGCAGCCACCTGGCGGCCCAAGTGGCCGGCCCAGCCCACCTAGCCCTCTCCCCTGTCGTCTTCCTCCCCGAGCCAGTAGGCAGAGCGTGTGCTCGCCGCACACGCACACGCGCCTGAGCCACCTCCTGCTTCCGCCGCTTCTGGAGCCAGCCCCGAGCGCCACGCACTCCCCCTCGACCGCCCCTCTCTCTCTCTAGACCCCCTCCTCCTCCTCTGCTCTCCCTCCCTCTCGTCACCGAACGCACCTGAGAGCGCCGCTCACCGTAGCCATGACCACCGGCCACCCCTCGTCCCGTGACCGTGCCCAGCAGCTCCGCAATCGAGCACCACATCCCCAAGCCGAAGGAAACGAGCCGGAGGGCTTTGCTTCGTCGCCAACGTCCTCGTCTTCACCGCTGGCGCCCAGAGATCGTCTCCGTCGATTCGTCGGTTTCCGTCCGTCCCCGAGGCCGCTGACCTTCTCTACCGAATTCTTGTGAGCTCCTACACTTTTCCCCGTGCTCACCCCCTCTGTTTCCGCCCTCTAACCGCAGCCCGCCATGGCCGAGCACCCGCTGCCGCCGCCGCGAAGCTCGCCGTCGCTAGCCGTCCCGCCCGACCAACCCAAGCATGGAGTCGTGCTCCGGGCTTCTCCAGGAACCCGTAGCGCGCCTCAGGTCGCCCAATCGTGCACCGTGGTCCTCACACCCGTGCAAGCCGCAACTGCGCCGCTGCGGAACTCGACGCCGTCGATGTTCCCGGCCACCCTAGCATCGCCTGAGGCCACCAATCGACGCGCCTCCTTGCTCCGGTTCCAACGCGCCCAGCCGTGCGAGCTCCCGTCGCCGGACTTGGCCGGACGGGCAACGCCGCCGCGTCCTGGTTACGCCGGCGATTAGCCGCCGGTGATAGCAGCTGTTAGGAGTTAATCACCCCACTAACTAAGCCCTATGCCACTGACAGTCGGGCCCCACCGGCTTAGTTAAACCACTAACCAACTTAGTTAGATTTAACTTAATCCCGATGGACCCACGCGTCAGATTGACCCTGCTGACGTGGCCGTTGACCAGGCCCACCTGTCAGCGACACTAACCAGTCCCAGTCACTGACCAGTGGACCCCATTGGTCAGGTTTGACCTGGACCCGCCTGTTGACCTGCTGAGGTCAGCATGACCTAATGCTGACGCAATAACTCATTTTCTGGAATTATTATTATTCTGAAAATTCCAGAAAATGCCCAAAACTTCTAAAATTCATATAAATTCAACCGTAACTCCAAATGAGATAAATTATATATGGAAAATGATCAGACAAATCCAATCTATCCATCTGTACTGTTTTCATGCATGTTAGAACAACTTACAGTTGCTGAATTGGGCAAAACAAATAATGGCATTTGAATATCCACATATGGAGTTTGAATTTGAACCTAGGGTCCAAACCAACTCCATTTAACTTGCTGCTAGTTGCATTAGCTCAAATCACAGCATATTGTCATGTCATGATCATGCATCATATTGTGCATTGCATTGATTGTGTTCTTCCTTGTTTGCCGGTGTTTGTCCCCTCTCGCTAGACGTGGTTCCGACGATGACTTCGATGACACCGATGAAGAACTATATTATCTTCAGAAGTGCCAGGCAAGCAAAACCCCCTTGTTCATTCCGATACAATCCCACTCTCTCGCTCCTGCTCTCTTTTACTGCATTAGGACAACAACGATACAACTATTACTTGCTGCGGTAGTTGAACCCCTTTATCCTCTGCATGACCTGTCATTGCCACAGTAAATAGATGAAACCCACTAGCATGAGTAGGAGTTGTTTGAGCCCTGATGTGCCTACTCATTAGTGCTTGTTGTCATGCCTGCTATTGCTTAGAGTTGTGTCAGGTCTGATTCATCGGGAATGAATCGGAGGTGTGTGAACATGTCCTACTGTGTGTGAGCTAAGTGTGTGAACACGATTTGGTAAAGGTAGCGGTGAGAGGCCATGTAGGAGTACATGGTGGGTTGTCTCATTGCAGCCGTCCTCAGGAACTGAGTTCTGTGTTTGTGATCCATGAACAGTTACTACCACACATTGGGTTCCGGTAACTCGACCCCTCTCGTCTTCTTAATCACCCTTGTTCTCTGTCCAGGAGTTGCAACTAGTTTCTGGTGTTTGTAGGTAGTGTTAGTAGTCTACCAAGTGGCACCCGGTACAGGTGGGCTTGGGACAGACTAGGCACAGTGGCACGGTGTACCAAGTGGCACCCGGATGGTGGGCTTGGGAACCCTGCTCACATCGTTTGGGGCCGTGAGCGACACCCCGGCCGGATCTCCTTGCGGATGGAACCCGAATAGGTGATAAACCTGGACGAGAGACTTGAGTGTTTAGGTAGGCCGTGGCCGACTCCTTCGCCCGGCTTCTGCTTGAAGGTTGCCGAGGTACATGACGTGTACAGGGCGATAAGTGGCGAGAGCGTGTGTGAAGAAGTACACCCCTGCAGGGTTATCATTATCTATTCGAATAACCGGATTCCTCGGATATGGAAACTTGGACCCCTTGCATAGTTCATAGACAAGTGAAAGTGGATACTCTAAAATGCGCAAGATAAGCGTGAGTGCTATGGATGGCGTTCTCGTAGGGAGACGGGAGCGGATCCATAGTGGTGTATTGGTTGGTGAATATGTGGACTCGTGTGCGCCACCTCAAAAGAGTTACTTGCAGTCGTAGTTCAGGATAGCCACCGAGTCAAAGCTGGCTTGCTGCAGTTAAACCCTACCATCCCCTTTGTTGATAATGATGCATATGTAGATAGTTCTGATGTAAGTCTTGCTGGGTACATTTGTACTCACGTTTGCCTATTTTATGTTTTTGCAGAGAGACTTCAGTCTCGCTAGTAGTTCCGCTTGGACTTCGACGTTTAGCTTGTTACCTCAGCTACGATCTTGTGCCCTCGGCGGGATCTGGTAGATAGTCAGGCTTCTCAGCCTTTTTCATTTGTAGATGTCTGTACTCAGACATATTGAGCTTTCGCTTGTGCTTTGACTTGTATGCTCTGAGTGTTGGGTCATGAGACCCATGTTTGTAATATCTCGCTCCTCGGAGCCTATTGAATAAAATACTTGAGTTGTAGAGTCATGTTGTGATGCCATGTTGTATTTGCACATATAGAGCATATTGTGTGTATGTTATTGAAATGCTTGGTATGTGTGGGATCTGACTATCTAGTTCTTTATTCTTAGTAGCCTCTCTTACCGGGAAATGTCTCCTAGTGTTTCCACCGAGCCATGGTAGCTTGCTACTGCTCCGGAACACTTAGGCTGGCCGGCATGTGTCCTTCTTCGTTCCTGTGTCTGTCCCTTCGGGGAAATGTCACACGATGAATACCGGAGTCCTGTTAGCCCGCTATAGCCCGGTTCACCGGAGTCCTGCTAGCCCAGTGCTACAGCCTGGATTCACTCGCTGATGACCGACACGTTCGATGCTGGGTCATGGATGCCTGTCCCTGTAAGTTTGTGCCACTTTGGGTTTACGACTAGCCATGTCAGCCCGGGCTCCTTATCATATGGATGCTAGCGACACTATCATATACGTGTGCCAAAGGCGCAAACGGTCCCAGGCAAAGGTAAGGCGACACCCATGGGGATACCGTGCGTGAGGCCGCAAAGTGATATGAGGTGTTACATGCTAGATCGATGTGGCATTGAGTCGGGGTCCTGACAGGAAATGAATGATTTGATGCATTCATGAACATTTTGTGTAGTTCTCGTTGAAATCAAGCTGAGCACCCATGTTTGCACAAATACAAAAAAAGTGATTATTATAAAGCAAATTGTACTATGAATTGACAGTTTCAACAGGCACATACATGGTCCATGTAGAGCACACTTTTAGAAAAATGGAACTCACCAGAAAGAATCCTAGTACAACATTGTACTCGCGCATCACAAAAAAAATGGAGATTTGTCAGTCCTTCTGAGCTGAAGTTAGTTTGGTCTTGTGGGGAGTAATGTAACCATCCTTCAACTGCTCCTTCTGATGAGAAGATAGACAGGGCTTCTTCATCCTGGCATCATCGGAACTAGTCACTTCACGTACTCCATATTCTTCTTCAGAGGAAGATGATCCTGTTGTGCAAAGACAAGAGGACTACTAAATGCTAGCATCCCTGTTTGCTCGAAAAAAAAGGAAAGGAAATATTTAAAACAGCACAGATGAAGCACTTCTCAAGGACAATACCACTTTTTCATGACAGTATCTAAACAGTAGCACAACACCAATAGAGATGACAAAGCTCAATCATATGGATGAAATCAGTGGGCGAGTACCAACATTTGTCAGGAGGCTGATTGTCTAGAGCATACAGATGAAGCACTTCTCTGGAACCATCTGTTGCTATCTACGGGGGTGGCCATGCTTACTATATACTCCTTGATTAGTTTAATGTTTCCAACATCTTCTTGTGCAGTTCCACTAAAATATATGGTATCTTCAAAGAAGATCCCTGTTTGCACAAGTAGAGATAATTATGTATGGCATCAAATCAGTGGCAAAACAATTGCTCGTTCCAGCCATAGCAATAAATTAAGATGCAAAACTATATCATTACTTGTGTCATCACAGTTCCAGTGCTTCATTATAGCACCGGGAGTTGATTTTTGTTTTTCTTCCGCTTGTTCTTCCCCTTCATCACTTGGTTCAATAACAGACAAGCTTCGCCTTCAATGTAAGATTTGGCATGTCAATTAGGGAGCACAAGTATGGTACTAAACTTAATTTTCTGATGAAAGTGGCAAAATACAGGCCAAGAGTTGTGCAATATCCTTATCTTACCTCAATGGGATATTACGATGCACATACAGATCGGAAGTCTTGTCTCCATTTGTGCAGCTCACTAAAATCAAGCAACATTATCGTACAAGTAGCACAGCATATGAAAGCACACTGCAGAATCATGTGAAAGAAGGCTAGTACTGACCTCTCATGATGCGGAATTCAAACAACTCACAAGAAGAAGATCTGAACCAAATTCGCCTTAACGGATAGGAAGTAAGATCTCCTCTTGTGCAGTTCCACTAAGATCAAGCAATCAAGCAACTTTGTCGGTGTGACATTTTGGTTGAACTGCACAAAACACTCTTAAAACAAAAGTGTTTTGTGCAGTGAAACAAAAGGTCACAATGGCAGCGAGGTGAAGTAGATAACCCTGTTTACACAGAAGTGCAAAGGAAACAATTAGTGGTCAATAATGGTGGATGACACAGAAGCCAACAAAAAGAAGCATCTACCTTATCTAAATGGGAAAGTAAGCAAGACAGTAGCATTTCTCAAACGGTGGCATTGATTAATATTAACATAGAGATTATATTAACAATAAAATTCGTTAAACATGTCATTTGCTTTTAACTGTGGCATTGCATCAAATTTCCAGCGGCATTATTAGAGGGTGTTTGTTTACAGGGACATTTTGGTGTAGGGACTAAAAAAACTCCATGTCAGTCACATCTAAACCAAACAGGAGGGACTTTTAGGGACTAAAAGTGGGCATTTGGGACTAAAGAAAGAAGACCCCGAGGGAGTCTTTTTGGGACTTTTTCCAACAGTTGCCCCTGCCATGCATCGCACCTTGTTTCTATTAGTTCATTACTAGGGGTAACATGGTCTTTTAGCATGTCATTTAATAACCTCTAGTCCATGTTTAGTCCCTGGAACCAAGAGGTAGGGACTAGGGAGTTTTTAACCAAACAGGGCCTTAGATTAACAACAGCTAATGAGTTTCATGGGACAGTGGACGCACCAGCACCATGTGCATCTACCGATGTACTGTGGTCATGCACAGTCTGTTGCAACAAAGAACAAACAACCAAGGAGCATATTTGTGTTGGTCCCAGTTTTGTTATCTTTAGACACCTTTCCCTATGTGAGCGCAGAAAATCTAGTCCTGCTCAAACTCTACAGCCTTGTCCCTTCCTTTCCTTTTTGAACTAGTACTTTTGCCCCTTCCTTTCCTCTTTGAACCACGTCCTAGATTTATGCGATACAACTTTCCCCACTACTTTCCCCCATTCCTTTCCTCTTTGAACCATGTCCTAGATTCATGCTATACAACTTTCCCCCTTCATTTCCTCTTTGAACCACGTCCTAGATTCATGCTATATACAACTTTTCCCACTACTTTCCCCCCACTCCTTTCCTCTTTGAACCACATCCTAGATTCATGGTATACATGCAGCTAGAGCAATGCATGTGGAGTAAGTAAAATATACCTTAAGGTTCTTGGGGCGTGGTTCGGTGGGCGACGGGATGGGACGGCGGCGAAGAAGAAGGGGTCGGAGGCCCTCCCGCACCGCCGCTGGGTGGAAAGTGAACAGCTGCGCCGGTAGTGGATTCCCTCCCTCGCCGACGGTGACAGCGTTAAGCCTCCTTCCCTTCCCAGTAGGCGGATCCTGCCGGCTGTTTGAGCAGCAGCGAGGGGAGAGAGAGAGGCCAACGAAGTCTTGTTTAGATCTGGAGAGGGCGAGAGAGTGTGAAGAGAGCAACTACAAGCACTAAGGCTCCAGCGGGAGAGGGCGAGAGAGTGTGAAAAGAGCAACTACAAGCGCTGAGGCTCCATCGTGTATATATATACTGGAGAGAGAGTGTGAAGCATGCAAACCCTAGAAAACATTTTGACCAGTCAAAGAATCCTCCTAGCAAAAATTATGCTCAAGTGTAGTTATCGAACCCAAGACCTCAAGTTTGATGAGAGAATAGGCTAACCAGCTACACAACCCTCCCGTTATGTTCAACGAGAGGAAAATAACCTTTTATACATTCCTGCATTCGTGTGACAGGCATGCCGTGCTTTTTTTGTGTGTGTGGGAGTCATTAGGATTTCAATCATAATCGTGTCATGTGGCTTTGGTGGTAAGACTATCCACAGTGGTACAGAAATAATGCAGCCTTAGTCAGCTTACCTGTCTCCACGTAGTACGTTGGGTCCCACCAGTCAGAGGGTGAAACAAACAAATTAATAAGAAAAATTAAAAGCGCCAGCGGTGTATCTTACTACCTCACACATCTCGCTACTGCTCAGGAACACTGTCCAATTGATCCCTCTATTCGCTCACGTACTATTTTAAGTGAATCCTTATTATAACATGCACACAAATTTTGGGCACTTGTATTCGACTTAAGTCAGTGTGCCACCGTATCTCGTATACTTACTACTCCCTCCGTCTAGGTGTAATAAGTCACGTTAGAAGGTGCAATGGGACCAAGGTGCGTGCGTGCGTGTGTGTGTGTGTTTAACAGCATGTGTGTGTTAGAGAGTGCGACAGATCGACCTACTCCTATAGAGAGATGGTGTGTAGTGTATGATTCTAGCCACGAGAGTCGGTGCATCCTCTCGTTTTCGGGCGTGTACGGTAGGGACATGCGGACAGCTGCCACGCCCGCTCCTCACCAGCCTGGCCCACCCAAACCACCTCCATCGCCCGCGCGCGCTTCCCGTTCGAAACAGTCAGCACCGCTCCAAAGAATCGGTGCCGCATTCATGCCCGGGCAGAGCGGACGCGACCTCTCACTGGCACAAGAGTGATGGTTGCTTCGTCCGTCCAACTTACTGCTGGGTCTATGTGATTTGACGGCTCATTGGTCTTTATTACTAAGGTGGTAGGACTGCTGGATGTCCCACGCTTTCGGCGAAAGGAGGTAGTAGATTACAATTTTCTCCATTCTTACAGCGGAGGAGTGCAAGAGCAGTGAAAACACGCAGGCTCAGTGATTACATGGCCCACCTCACACTATCACCGTGCAACACCTAACTCTTTACATAGTACTCCCTCCGTTCCTAAATATTACTAGATGAGTCCCCGCGCGTTGCCGCGGAACAGCGGTATATCTCTCTGCGCAAAATTATCAATTTCATAGAACTAAAAAAATCTATAACCGCATGACAAATGTGGTAGCCAAACTAAATAAACTCCCATCATCATTTAGATCATCCCACGTAAGGAAAAAAGATCAGCCAACTCCTACTGCATAATGGGATTATATTTTTATTTTTTTACATATTAATGGGACTTAAAAGCTCACTTACATGCATGCTACCGGTGCATGCTTGCATGCAGACATGTTGATGTGATTTAAAACCCACTCACATGCATGTGCCACAGTATTTCTACATGCTTGCATGTGGCTCAGTGCGGAGCCTCTCAACGTCTAGATCAGACGGCTATTATGACTGATTTACTTCATCTAACGGCTACATCAATTTTGATGATGTGGCTCAAGGAGAGGATAAAGAATTCCTAGTAGTGGGGGCTAGCTATTACTAGTAGATAAGTCTTTGTAGAGATTCCACTAGGTGAACTACATACAGAACAAAATGAATGAATCTACACTTAAAATGCATCTATATACATCTGCATGTGGTTCATGGTGAAATCTCTACAAAGACTTATATTTAGGAACGGAGGAAGTACTAGTATAGTACTAGTACGTACTGTAATTTATTAGCGAGATAAATTTGTACAATGCTATGAAGCTTCCAGCTCCTGTTACATGTATCTTGCGTCCAAGATTGCCCGTTGCAACATTTCATCAAATACAAAGGAGACTAACATGCATGCTATTGCATCTCAATGATTTACATATCACAGCAAATATGTACTCCCTCCATTCCAAAATAAGTGTCTCAACTTTGTGCAAACTTTAGTACAAAGTTGTACTACTACTAAAGTTGACACTTATTTTGGAACAGAGGCAACTAAAGAAAAAAACGATCCATGCAGTCCCTAGCCCTTGAACCATGAACCCTGACCAGGCTTCAATTTGCTGGCAATGTTCGAGCTTCCTAATAAATGAAGTTTGCAACCTTTTGACCATCGGATCATTTTGTGCAGTTTCACCAAAATCGAGATGAGCATCCCTGTGGCAAAGAAATTGAAGAAGCGTGATTAGAATAAGATTACTGGGACTAGTTGATGAGACATAAACTCATCACAAATACAGTACGTAGAAGCCAGTAGAGGTATCAGGTATGTGCGGGGCAAAGAAGTAGAGAAATATCCACAGGGAGTGATGTGGGCAGCTGGAGCAGTGGTGCAAGCCGGCTGTAAAGGGAGTTGTACCTGAGGGACGTAGCTCAACCTTGAGGAGGGCGGCGGGAGGCGGCAACTGCCCACATCACGGCAGTGAGCAAGGGACGAAGGCAACCTCATCGGCTTTGTTAGAGAGAACGGCGGGGACCCCTGATCGGGATGTGCCGACAGTGGGTTTCCGCCATCCGCGACGGCCACCGCATCTACACTAAGCATCCACCCCTTCCCCAAGCGGACATGATCCACCGGGATGTTAGAGATGTGGCCACAGTCGTTTTGTGCGAGAGAGTGTGAAGAGAGCAACCCCAGCAAGCAACCGTGTAGGCTGGCCCGTCCTGACTATGTATATAGTGGAGCGGTTTCCTTTTCTCTCCATATGAACCTATCATATTGCGTGCGTGCCACTGAAGAAAAAAAACTTTATTTATAAATGATGCGGCACCTACTACTCGTTCTCCTATAACCTTGCGCTTGGCATCTCCAAAATATTGACCTTGCGATTGGCTCTTCGCCTCTTCGGGAAGTCGACATAATGGTAGTGCCATATATATCGTTCTGGCTATATGAGACCGAATGAATTGTTGCACGTCCACCACGTGGGCAAAGGTTGAGGGGCGAGGGAGAGTGCTACTACATACGGAGCAAAATGAGTGAATGTACACCCTAAAATACGTCTATATACATCAGTGTTTGGAGTATGTACTAGTAGTTCATATTGAAATCTACTAAAGGACATATATATTCCAAACAATGTGATATAATCTCTATAACCAAGGTAGTAGGGATGAGGAGTAAACGGAGGGAGTAGTAATTTTTTCTCCTCGTCCTGCGAGCCACCGTGCGCATGGGCGAGGGAGCGGGCGTAAAGCGGAGCAAGCTTCACCTCATCCTGCGAGCCACCGCGCCCGTGGGCGGGGGAGACAGCGTACTAAGCAAGCTTCTCCTCGTTCTGCGAGTTGACGGGACACATCAAAAGTACTCCAGTGTATAGAGCCTTGCCTCTAAGGTAGGCCCCACATGGTTTGCCTCTTTTTTTAATTTAACATAACGCGTCAAGTCGTAATTTGTTTGTTCACCCGTGGTAGAAGATCCTCCCTCCACCAAGTGGACAACCAGTACATGTGCCAAATTACCACGTGGGCTGACTTTTTCATACAGAAATGAGCTCCACCGTGTACCCGCGCGGGTGTGGTTGGGAAAGAGACGGGAGTACGTGCACCGTGCATGCACCTCTTCTCTTCGTGCACGTCCCCCACCTACGTGGGTGTGTGTGAGAGATACAAACCGCGTTCGTGAGTGT
>NC_041385.1:228014849-228017796 GCF_002162155.2 Triticum dicoccoides | reverse complement strand
GCTTGATGTATCAGTGTGTGTGGGGGGGAGGGGGTGGGGGGAGGGGTAGGAAGAGGCCTAACTATAGAGGTAGAACGACTCGTATATGTGTTGAGAAGGGGAGATCCAGCTATGTCTTGAGGGAGATCGGTCGACATCCATACATAACTGAAGGACGGGAAATATGATGGGACAGAGAGAGAGGAGAGAGAGGGGGAGGGAGAGGGAGGGAGAGGGGTAGAGTGCTAGATGGGTGATGGAGTTGCTTCTCGGAGATGTTGGGAGAGGCCTACTAGACAAACTGAGGGTGGAACTGCAATGTTATCAATAAGAGTGGGGATGTGTTTCTGTGTGTGCCTGTGCGTGATAGATCTGTCGGGACGCATCCATGGATGATGAAGGGGAGCCATGTGTTTGGTAAGCAAACCTAACTAGATCGGTAGATCAATTGTTGTTTGTCGGAGGAAGGGAGAGACACAACTAATGAGGTAGATCGATCGACATGTGGGTAAAAACGAGTTATAAGGAACTAGCTGGCTATATGTATAGCGAGAGATCGGTCAGTGTACGTCCATTTGTTAGAGGCAAATAAGGCCCGGCGAGACGGATAGACAGAGAGAATGGAGCTAGGAGGTGGTGCGAGAGGCCCAACTACTAGCTAGATAGGGGGAGGAGTGTGCGGTTGTGAGATCGATGAAAAGAGGGGCGAGAGTTTACACGTGTGTCTGACCGTATGAGAGACACGAGGCAAGGACACATAAAGGAGGAGATTGAAGTTGTGTGTGTATGCTGTAGGCAGGCATCGCTAGAGAGGTTTATCGATCGGTGTGTGTAGGAAAGGAGTTGTGGAGACTCTGGGAGAACGACCTAAAGAAAAAAATGAATGTGCCCGGTGAATAGAATGCCGAGGGAGGGGGAGGGCGAGGAGGGCGTGTGCATGCACGAGAGAAAGTTAGTGGTAGCTACAAAGGTTAGAGGATTGTGTGGGTGTAAGAGACTAACAAAGATCATAATTTGATATGAAAGCGGATTCATATATTTGAATAGGAGATCATAGTGTTTTAAACATTGCATGCATGAATATAGCGGTGATACACGTGTTGTGCACATGTTATACCATAATGTGATAATGCATGGCGTTGCAACTCACAGCTAAATGCCGAACAATCTAAACCATACTATACATCAAACAATCTCACATTTTATTTGAATTTGTGATAATGTGCGGCGTTTGCAGCTTACAACTAAATATCGAGCAATCTAAACAATACTATATATCGAACATTCTCACATTTTATTTGTATTTGTGGTAATGTGTGGTGTTTGCAACTCACATCTAAATACTTGTAGGCGTAGGGGGCGGGGCACCATACATAATGTGATAAACACATTATACATATGAGACATGGTTTAGATTATGAAGATCTAGCTAGAGCTAGAAATGTAATGTGATTTGAAATCAAAATAAAGTGGATTCAAAAAATATAGTTCGAGTTCATATAGTACACATAGTTCATATGTAACTCGAGACTAATCATGTGGTGTGTTGTGAAGATAATACACAAACGATAGTTTAACTTGACAATAATGATGATTGTAGATCTTATTAAAACAGAGAAACGAATTCAAATGCTTTGACTTCACAACAATCATTACTGTAGATCTTATTCAAATTTAGTTCATATTGAAGCGGTAGTATATACGTTTGGAATGCACGAAAACGTTCATTTGAGTAGTAGGTTGCATGCATTATACACGTAGCGAAATATTTTAATTGAACATAACATGAATTCAAAGTTTTGAATGACATTTGTAGTGCGCATTGATTTGGTACAGTACACGTTAGGCTTGTCCGGAAATTTCAACCCGCGCCTTGTTAGCCCGAAATATTTAAGATATATCTTTGTCTCGTTGTGCTCCGACAACTCCCTCCATCTCAACCCGCGCCTTGCTATTCCGAAATTACAACGCGCGCAAAAACTCCCACCTCCTGTGAAATCCCGACACGCGAAAAGCCCGTGGTACCCCTGAACCGAAAGAACCGCCTCAAATCAATGGGGGGTACTTTCATAACTTACCCCACATTTCGGACAAGCGCGTCTCTAAGCCTTGGTTCCCCACTGCCATCCCATCCGCCCACCCATTCGTACACCAAGGCCGCGAAAACCCGCGACGAAACCCCACACCCTGCTCCGTCTGCCACCCAGCCGGAGCCTCTTCCCTGACGACGTCATCCACAGCAACACCTTGACGTCCCTCATCCACCATACTGGATGAGGATCCGTCGTCGATCTCATCGTCCCGCCGGTTCAGCCACCCTGTCCTCCACCTCCAAGGAGCTGCCCTGATGTTCCCCTCGTCTTTCGCGCCACCTCCATTCGCACACCGCTGTCTTCACCTACACCATCGGAAGAGCATCATCATCACCATTTCCTCGGATGAAGCTGTGGCCTAATCGGCGCCACCAAAGAGGTTGTACACTAATCACCACATTTTCTTCTTGATTCCGATCTCACGGTGCTGCCGGCGCTCGGTCCCGAGCCAACACGGCGCGGCTCCATCCACGGCGGCGTCGCCGGCCACTTCCTCCACGGCGTCGCTCCCTCGGCGGCGACGTCCACATCAGTAGGAGCTGCTGCTGCTTTAGCTCTCGCTCGCGCTGCTGCTCTGCTCTTGCTCTCGGTCCCCTGCCTGGTCTGCTCTTGCTCGCGCTACTGCTCTCGCTCTTGCTCTTACTTGCGATGCTGCTCCGATTTGGCTACACTTCAGTCGACTGAATCGACTTTTGGGTCAGTCGCTTTTCAAGGGGTGGGCTCGCCGGGGTGAAGGAAGAACCAGCCGCAGCGGGGAGGGGGGCTCGCCGGAGAGGTACCCCACTATCTATCTTAGGGTTCAGGATGGGGGCGGTGGTCGCCGGCGGTGGCGGGGCGTTGGTGGGGCGGTGGCGTGGTGATCGCCGGAGAAAATG
>NC_041385.1:227969831-228014541 GCF_002162155.2 Triticum dicoccoides | reverse complement strand
CGGCGTATCGGCGGTGGGGAGTGTTTTCGGGGCGGGCGGGGTGGCGCACCGTCGGCCGCGGGCGGCGGGGGGATGCTGTTTGGCCGGTGGTGGCTGGCGGCTCAGGGGGGTGGAGGTTGAAGATGAACCGCAGGCCCTTGATTTCATATCCAACGACTGCAAAATCGACTGACCAGATATGAAAAAGTCAGTCGACCAACGTGTAGCCTCACCTTGCTAGTGCGTTCAGTTTTGACAGCAAAATTCAGTTTCGACAGCAAAATTCAGTTTCGACAGTTAGGTTCAGTTTCGACAGTTAAGTTCAGTTTCGACAGTTAAGTTCAGTTTCGACAGTTAAGTTTAGAGATGAGTGGCTGATGTATTTTACATCTAGCACTTTGTGGTTATGTATTTTACGTCATGTATTGGAGATGCTATTAGAATTCCACTCAGGTTAATGTTGTTCATTGTCTCTCTTGTCCTGCTTCAGCCTCGGCGTCGTACAACTCACCGGAGCTGCTCCAACAACGAAACCCTCCATCACAGCGGAGCAGTACCTCGAGCTCCATCTCCAGACGCCTAAGATCTTCTTCCCCTCCTCCGACAGCAAAGTCAGCTGGAGCATCCTCACCGGCCAACCCAATCACGCTGAGATCGACATGGCTTCGCCAAAGAGGTTGTACACTTGTTGCATCTCTTTTTCACTCTACATGTTATATATATTGTCCACTGAGCACACGGATTTGTTCCTTTAGCGTCTCCTTGAAAGAAAAAATGTAGGAATTTTAATTTTCACTTGTCCTCCTTTTCAAATTCCTATTCATGAAGCACAAGACTAAGAGATAGTAGCATAATAGCATTAGAACCGTACATTTTCTTGTGGTTTGACTTAATCTCACCATGCTTCTTTGCATCCTGTGATCTTCCAATTGTTGTGAATCAAACACCCAGATTGGCAGAAATCCTGTGTTTTTAAATTCTCTGTTTTGCACGTGCATTCATATCCTATTCCTGTCTATTTCCTATCCCTGCATTGTTGGAATCCTCCAATTCAAACGAGCCCTTGTAGAATTACTTCTCTTACGATAGTTGTCAAAGAAAACCTTGCGTGGTTTGTCCTGCTCCTGCTGCGCTGTCGTCCACCCCAGCTTAGCTGCTCCAACGACATAAGGGTCCAGCACAGCAGGGATCCGGCCTCCAGACTATCTTTCGCCGCCTCAGATCTTCTTCCCCGCTGCTGGCAGCCATGAAAACTGCATTACCATCATCAACCGAGAAGATGACCTCGAGGACTACACGGGTCCGCAAGAGAGGTCGCACTCTTTCGTGTCTGCTTACATTATGCATCGCTTAATATTACATGCTACTTTATCATCCTGTTCACTGATTAGACTCTGAGTCAGCTCCAAACTAATGGTCAAACTTGAGTTTTTAAATGGTTGTGGGGTCCATATCGGGGCCGCTATCAATATTATCTATCTACTATCTGGTTAATCTCCGGTGTCTACTATGAGATTCATGTTGGGTGGGAAACAAACAGTAAAGAAACCATTATCTGTATTTTTTAACTGAAGCCATTATCTGCTTGCTATTATTGGTTTTGGATCTATCCACAGGTTGCTACCATCACTCTGGATTTCTGCATGCACTCCTTGCATAATCTCACTATGTTTTATTCCTATGCATGACAGTTATTGTGAACAATGGAACTGAACATGTAGAGCAAAAGAGATGAGCCTTGCGTGGCAATAAAATTTCATGCAGACGTCGCTCCATGGTAGGCGCAAAGGCAGCCCCCCTCCACGCATTTTGGATTGTAATCGAGAGGAAGATATTTGTTCTGAGGGGGATTCAGAAGGAGAAGATAACTCCTATTTAGCCCCTGAGGTCTTTGCTCTAACTTGGCATGCTAATGTTGGTTATATCATGCATATGGTGTCTTGCATTGCTTACTTTATACATCAAATATGTCATCTGCTTAGTTTAGACATCCTTTGTGCGAATGCCATCTGTTTAGTTTATTCATCATGTGAATTATGCAACGCCATCTTGTTTAGCCAGGCATGATATATGTGAATTTTGCAATGCCATCCTGCTTAGTGATAACCCACAGGTATAGGGGATCGCAACAGCTTTCGAGGGTAAAGTATTCAACCCAAATTTATTGATTCGACACAAGGGGAGCCAAAGAATATTCTTGAGTATTGGCAGTTGAGTTGTTAATTCAACCACACCTGGATAACTTAGTATCTGCAGCAAAGTATTTAGTAGCAAAAGTGGTATGATAATAAAAGTAGCGGTAGCAAAAGTAAAGATAAATATTTTGGGTTTTTGTAGTAGTTGTAACAGTAGCAACGGAAAAGTAAATAGGCGAAGAACAATATATGAAAAGCTCGTAGGCAATGGATCAGTGATGGATAATTATGTCGGATGTGATTCCTCATGTAATAGTTATAACATAGGGTGATATAGAACTAACAATTCATCAATGTAATGTAGGCATGTATTCCGTAAATAGTCATACGTGCTTATGGAAAAGAACTTGCATGACATCTTTTGTCCTACTCTCCCATTGCAGCGGGGTCCTTACGGAAACTAAGGGATATTAAGGCCTCCTTTTAATAGAGAACCGGAACAAAGCATTAGCACATAGTGAATACATGAACTCCTCAAACTACGGTCATCATCGAGAAGTATCCCGATTATTGTCACTTCGGGGTTGTCGGATCATAATAGGTGACTATAGACTTGCAACATAGGATCAAGAACACACATCTATTCATGAAAACATAATAGGTTCAGATCTGAAATCATGGCACTCGGGCCCTAGTGATAAGCATTAAGCATAGCAAAGTCATAGCAACATCAATCTCAGAACATAGTGGATACTAGGGATCAAACCCTAACAAAACTAACTTGATTACATGGTAAATCTCATCCAACCCATCACCGTCTAGCAAGCCTACGATGGAATTACTCACGCACGGCGGTGAGCATCATGAAATTGGTGATGGAGGATGGTTGATGATGACGACGGCGACGAATCCCCCTCTCCGGAGCCTCGAACAGACTCCAGATCAGCCCTCCCAAGAGAGATTAGGGCTTGACGGCGGCTCCATGTCGTAAAACGTGATGAAATTTTTTCTCTGATTTTTTTCCCCGAACGTGAATATATGGAGTTGGAGTTGACGTCGGTGGAGGTCCAGGGGGCCCACGAGATAGGAGGCCGCGTCCTACGGGGGGGCGCCCCCCTGTCTCGTGGATAGGCCCTGGGCCCCCTGGCATTAATTCTTTCGCCAAAAATTCTTATTAATTCCAAAAAGTGCCTCCGTGGATTTCCAGGACATTCCGAGAACTTTTCTTTTCTACACATAAAACAACATCATGGCAGTTCTGCTGAAAACAACGTCAGTACGGGTTAGTTTCATTCAAATCATGCAAGTTAGAGTCCAAAACAAGGGCAAAAGTGTTTGGAAAAGTAGATACGTTGGAGACGTATCAACTCCACCAAGCTTAAACCTTTGCTTGTCCTCAAGCAATTCAGTTGATAAACTGAAAGTGATAAAGAAAAACTTTTACAAACTCTATTTGCTCTTGTTGTTGTAAACATGAAAATCCAGCATTCAAGTTTCAACAAATATTATAAACTAACTATACTCACAATAACACTTAGCTCTTACAATTACTCATATCAATAGCATAATCAGCTAGCGAGCCATAATAATATAACTCGGATGACAACACTTTCTCAAAAAAATTATAACATGATATAACAAAATGGTATCTCGCTAGCCCTTTCTGAGACCGCAAAACATAAATGCAGAGCACCTTTAAAGATCAAGGACTGACTAAACATTGTAATTCATGGTGAAAGAGATCCAGTCAAGTCATACCCAATATAAACCAATAATAATGAATGCAAATGACAGTGTGCTCTCCAGCGGGTGCTTTTTAATAAGAAGGGTGATGACTCAACATAAAAGTAAATAGATAGGCCCTTCGCAGAGGGAAGCAGGGATTTGTAGAGATGCCAGAGCTCAATTTTAAAATAGAGATTGAATAACATTTTGAGCGGCATACTTTCACTGTCAACGCAACAACTATGAGATGGCTGTATCTTCCATACTACATGCATTATAGGCAGTTCCCAAACAGAATGGTAAAGGTTTATACTCCCCCAACCACCAACAAGCATCAATCCATGTCTTGCTTGAAACAACGAGTGCCTCCAACATACAACAGCCCTCGGGGAGTTTTGTTTAATTATTTTGATTTGCTTTGATCGTTTTGGATCATGGGACTAGGCATACCGGTTACCGGCCCTTTCTCGTGAATGAGGAGCGGAGTCCACTCCTCGTGAGAATAACCCACCTAGCATGGAAGATATAGGCAGCCCTAGTTGTAACATGAGCTGCTCGAGCATACAAAACAGAATTTCATTTGAAGGTTTGGAGTTTGGCACATACAAATTTACTTGGAACGACAGGTAAATACCGCATATAGGAAGGTATAGTGGACCCATATGGAATAACTTTGGGGTTTAAGTAGTTTGGATGCACAAGTAGTATTCCCGCTTAGTATAGGTGAAGGCTAGCAAAAGACTGGGAAGCGACCAACTGAGAGAGCGACAACAGTCGTAAACATGCATTAAAATTAATTCACACCGAATACAAGCATGAGTAGGATATAATCCACCATGAACATAAATATCATGAAGGCTATGTTGATTTGATTCAACTACATGCGTGAACATGTGCCAAGTCGAGTCACTCAATTCATTCAAAGGAGGATACCATCCCATTATACCACATCATAATAATTCTAATAGCATGTTGGCACGCAAGGTAACCATTATAACTCATAGCTAATCAAGCATGGCACAAGCAACTATAATCTCTAAATGTCATTGCAAATATGTTTACTTCATAATAGCTGACTCAGAAACGATGAACTCATCATATTTACAAAAACAAGAGAGGTCGAGTTCATACCAGCTTTCTTCATCCCAATAAGTCCATCATATATCATCATTATTGCTTTTCACTTGCACGACCGAACGATGTGTATAATAATAAGAGTGCACGTGCATTGGACTAAGCTGGAATCTGCAAGCATTCAACTCAAGAGAGAAGACAGGGTAATATGGGCTCTAAGTTAAATAAACAATCATGCAAATGAGAGCCACTAAGCATTTTCAATATGGTCTTCTTGACCCTCAAAGAAAAGAAAATAAAACTATTTACACGGGAAAGCTCCCAACAAGTAAGAAGAAGAACTAGAAATCTTTTTGGGTTTTCATTTTAATTTCTACTACAAGCATAGAATTTAAACTAACTAATTTTTTTGGTTTTTCTTAAGGTTTAACAAACATACAAGAAGAAAACTAGAAAAAGAAATTTAAACTAACAAGGATAATACAATGAAAGAGTATGAGCACCGACGACTAGTGTGTGAACATGAATGTAAAGTCGGTGAGAAATACATACTCCCCCAAGCTTACGCTTTTGGCCTAAGTTGGTCTAGTACCAAGGACCTCCGCTAGTCTCCCCGGTGTAATGGGAGGTGAAATCAGGATACCACTGGCTGGTCATCTCCGGATCCCACTGTACAGATGATGCACGATAAGGGTCCAGTTCAGGTTCCGGCTCGGGTTCAGGCTCTGGAGTGAAAGCTTGGGCCCGATGATTATTCACCGCTTCCGGTGTGACAAGAAAATTTTCTGCAAGCAAATCAAACAACAGAGGCGCAGGCAAAATAATAACCTCAAAGTGTTTCTTATTAAATCTAAGTTTATACAAGAGCATCTTCTCTTCGTTGTCAACAATAAACTTGTGTGCTACCATGCTTTTGTAATCTAAAATGTGAGGAGGCAATTTTATCTCCTCCTCCTCATGGTGCCTAATGGGTATCTGAAAATGTTTAGCAAGACGTGCAGCATAGATACCTCCAAATATGGGGCCTTTTGTACGATTCAGGGCTAGTCGTTTAGCAACGACGGCACCCATACTAAAAGTATTGTCCCCAAGCAAAGCATGTTGAAGAATGATAATATCAGGAACGCTCAAATTCCCACTATTTCCACGACCAATCAAGCATCTACTAGCAAATATAGCAAAATAGCGTAAAATAGGAAAGTGTATGCTAGAGACCTTCGCCTCGGAACCCTTCTTTGGCTCCTCTACAGCAATAGTATTAACAAAGCCACCCACATCATCACGATGGGGTTCATCTAATTCTCCCTCATAAGGTATCCTACATACCGTGCAAAAATGACGTAAAGACATTTCTTTGAATTCATCATATAAATGAAATGATACTGCAGGCGGTGATTTCTTAGGATAATAATACAAGTTTTGCACGGAACTATTGGTAAGTAAGAGATACTGATCGATTCAGTCGTTGATGAAACTGGTGAGGCCCGCAGTCTTGATTAAAGCATAAAAGTCTTCATGAATTCCGGCTTCTTTCAAGAAATCCTCGCATGGCCATTCACACGACCATACTTTTGCTAAGCAAGGAAGATTATACTTGGCCTTTTCCTTCTCTTTGGCTTGTTTTTCCTGAGAGCTTTGGCTAGAAGAGCCTTTAAAGAGCCTCCTTAACATTTTCTGAAAATTTCTGAAATTTTAGTAACTTCAAAATAAAAGTGAATAAAACTAAACAAGATTGATAACAACTACTCCTACAAGTGCCTAGAGCCTATATCATGCATTGGAATTGCTTGGGACCTCAAAAATTTAACATGCAAGCTCAAGAACATGGTCACCTAAGCAGCAAAAATTTGCAATGAATAAAGCACTAGAACAAAAACTAATTGGACCAATGGAGGACTCACATACCAAGCAACAATCTCCCAAAGCAGTTTTGTGAATGGAGCTTTGAACTAAGAGATCGAAAATCGCAGCAAAACGAGCTAGAACTCGTGCTTGAGCTGGATGGGGATTTTTTTGGGTAGAAGATGAAGTGTGTGGGTGCTGGCATAAGTGGAGGGGGGCCACCAGGGGCCCACGAGACAGGGGGGCGCGCCCTCCTCTCTCATGGTCTGATGCTTGTCCCTCCTGCAGTGTTTTCAGTGCCTAAAATCCTCAAATATTCCAGAAAAATCATATTAAATTTGCAGGGCATTTGGAGCACTTTTATTTTCGGACTATTTTTTTAATGCATGGATAATTAGGAAAATAGACAGATAATACTATTTTTGCTTTATTTATTCTAAATAACAGAAAGTAAAAATAGGGTACAGAAGGTTGTGCCTTCTAGTTTCATCCATCTCGTGATCATCAAAATGAACCCACTAACAAGGTTGATCAAGTCTTGTTAACAAACTCATTCCGAATAACACAGAACCGGAGAAATTTCGAATAACACTAAGTTACCTCAACGGGGATATGAAAATCCCCAACAATAAGAATATCATACTTTTTCTTGACAGTAGGAAGAGGAAATTCAAAGCCTCCAAAAATGATAGTTGGAACTTTTTCAATAGAATTGATGCTATGAACTTGAGATTGTTTCCTCGGAAAGTGTACCGTATGCTCATTACCATTAACATGAAAAGTGACATTGCCTTTGTTGCAATCAATAACAGCCCCTGCAGTATTAAGAAAAGGTCTACCAAGGATAATAGACATACTATCGTCCTCGGGAATATCAAGAATAACCAAGTCCGTTAAGATAGTGACATTTGCAACCACAACAGGCACATCCTCACAAATACCGACAGGTATAGCAGTTGATTTATCAGCCATTTGCAAAGATATTTCAGTAGGTGTCAACTAATTCAATTCAAGTCTACGATATAAATAGAGAGGCATAACACTAACACCGGCTCCAAGATCACATAAAGCAGTTCTAACGTAATTTCTTTTAACAGAGCAAGGTATAGTTGGTACACCCGGATCTCCAAGTTTCTTTGGTATTCCACCCTTAAAAGTGTAATTAGCAAGCATGGTGGAAATTTTAGCTTCTGGTATCTTTCTTTTATTTGTGATGATATCCTTCATATACTTAGCATAAGGATTTACTTTTAGCATATCAGTTAAGCGCATACGTAAGAAAATAGGTCTAATCATTTCAGCAAAGCGCTCAAAATCCTCATCATCCTTTGTTTTGGATGGTTTAGGAGGAAAGGGCATGGGTTTCTGGACCCATGGTTCTCTTTCTTTACCGTGCTTCCTAGCAACAAAATCTCTCTTATCATAACGTTGATTCTTTGATTGTGGGTTATCAAGATCAACAGTAGGTTCAATCTCTACATCATTGTTTTTGCTAGGTTGAGCATCAACATAAACATTATCATTAACATTATCACTAGGTTCATGTTCATCACCTGATTGTGTTTCAGCATCAGAAATAGAAATACCATTGGGATTCTCAGGTGTGTCTACAGAAGGTTCACTAGAAGCATGCAAAGTCCTATCGTCTTTCTTTTTCTTCTTCTTAGAAGAACTAGGTGCCTCTAAATTATTTCTCTGAGAATCTTGCTCGATTCTCTTAGGGTGGCCTTCAGGATACAAAGGTTCCTGAGTCATTCTACCAGTTCTAGTAGCCACTCTAATAGCAAAGTAATTTTTATTATTTAATTCATCAAGCAAATCATTTTGAGCTTTAAGTACTTGCTCAGCTTGAGTAGCAACCATAGAAGCATATTTGCTAACGAGGTGAAGTTCATCTTTAACTCTAGCCAGATTATCGCTTACACGTCCTAGCTCGAAAGCATTATTCTTTAACTCTCTACCAACATAAGCATTAAAACTTTCTTGTCTAGCCATAAAGTCATCAAATTCATCTAAGCACGGGCTATGAAATTTAGTAGAGGGGATTTCAACTTTATCATATCTATAGAGAGAATTTACCTTTACTACCTGTGTCGGGTTATCAAGACAATGTGGTTCTTCAGGCGGTATATTAAGACCATGTATTTCTTCAATAGGTGGTAAATTCTTAACATCTTCAGCTTTAATACCTTTTTCTTTCATCGATTTCTTTTCCTCTTGCATATCTTCAGGACTGAGAAATAAAACACCTCTCTTCTTCAGAGTGGGTTTAGGAATAGGCTCAATTGGTTCAGGAATTGCTTCAGGAACTGGCTCGGGAGGAGTCCAATTATTTTCATTAGTTAACATATTATTCAATAGTATTTCAGCTTCGTCGACTGTTCTTTCCCTGAAAACACAACCAGCACAACTATCCAAGTAGTCCTTGGAAGCATCGGTTAGTCCATTATAAAAGATATCAAGTATTTCATTTTTCTTAAGAGGATGATCAGGCAAAGCATTAAGTAACCGGAGAAGCCTCCCCCAAGCTTGTGGGAGACTCTCTTCTTTAATTTGCACAAAATTATATGTTTCCCGCAAGGAAGCTTGTTTCTTTTGAGCAGGGAAATATTTAGCAGAGAAGTAATAAATCATATCCTGGGAACTATGCACACAACCAGGAGCAAGAGAATTATACCAAGTCTTAGCATCACCCTTTAATGAGAACGGAAATATCTTAAGGATATACAAATAGCAAGACTTCTCATCATGAGTAAATAGGGTGGCTATATCATTCAACTTGGTAAGATGTGCCACAACAGTTTCAGATTCAAGGCCATAAAAAGGATCGGATTCAACTAAAGTAATAATCTCAGGAACAACAGAGAATTCATAATCCTTATCAGTAACACAGATAGGTGAAGTAGCAAAAGCAGGATCGGATTTCATTCTAGCATTAAGAGACTGCTGCTTCCATTTAGCTAATAATTTCTTAAGATCATTCTAGCATCTTCTTCATTCATAACATAACCCTTAGGAACAACAGGTAATACATAATCATTGGGGGAACCTAATGGCAAAGTAGTATCACGCACAGAAGTAGTTTCATCATGCATAGCAGAAGTGGCATCATCAATAACATGCGACATATCAGAATTCATAGCAGTAGCAGGTTTAGGTGTCGCAAGCCTACTAATAACGGAAGGAGAATCTAGTGCAGAGCTAGATGGCAGTTCCTTACCTCCCCTCGTAGTTGAGGGCAAAATCTTGGTCTTAGCATCTTTCAAGTTCTTCATATTGATCAACAGATATAAATCCCAGGTGACTCAGAGAATAGAGCTATGCTCCCCGGCAACGGCGCCAGAAATTAGTCTTGATAACCCACAAGTATAGGGGATCGCAACAGCTTTCGAGGGTAAAGTATTCAACCCAAATTTATTGATTCGACACAAGGGGAGCCAAAGAATATTCTTGAGTATTAGCAGTTGAGTTGTCAATTCAACCACACCTAGATAACTTAGTATCTGCAGCAAAGTATTTAGTAGCAAAAGTGGTATAATAATAAAAGTAACGGTAGCAAAAGTAAAGATACATATTTTTGGGTTTTTGTAGTAGTTGTAACAGTAGCAACAGAAAAGTAAATAAGCGAAGAACAATATGTGAAAAGCTCGTAGGCAATGGATCAGTGATGGATAATTATGTTGGATGCGATTCCTCATGCAATAGTTATAACATAGGGTGATATAGAACTAGCAATTCATCAATGTAATGTAGGCATGTATTCTGTAAATAGTCATACGTGCTTATGGAAAAGAACTTGCATGACATCTTTTGTCCTACCCTCCCGTTGCAGCGGGGTCCTTACGGAAACTAAGGGATATTAAGGCCTCCTTTTAATAGAGAATCGGAACAAAGCATTAGCACATAGTGAATACATGAACTCCTCAAACTACGGTCATCACCGAGAAGTATCCCGATTATTGTCACTTCGGGGTTGTCGGATCATAACACATAATAGGTGACTATAGAATTGCAAGATAGGATCAAGAACACACATCTATTCATGAAAACATAATAGGTTCAGATCTGAAATCATGGCACTCGGGCCCTAGTGATAAGCATTAAGCATAGCAAAGTCATAGCAACATCAATCTCAGAACATAGTGGATACTAGGGATCAAACCCTAACAAAACTAACTTGATTACATGGTAAATCGCATCCAACCCATCACCGTCCAGCAAGCCTACGATGGAATTACTCACGCACGGCGGTGAGCATCATGAAATTGGTGATGGAGGATGGTTGATGATGACGACGGCGACGAATCCCCCTCTTCGGAGCCCCAAATGGACTCCAGATCAGCCCTGCCGAGAGAGATTAGGGCTTGGCGGCGGCTCCGTGTCGTAAAACGTGATGAAACTTTTTCTCTGATTTTTTTCTCGCTGAACGTGAATATATGGAGTTGGAGTTAACGTCGATGGAGGTCCAGGGGGCCCACGAGATAGGAGGCCGCGCCCTACAGGGGGGTGCCCCCTGTCTCGTGTACAGGCCCTGGGCCCCCTGGCATTAATTCTTTCGCCAAAAATTCTTATTAATTCCAAAAAGTGCCTCCATGGATTTCCAGGACATTCCGAGAACTTTTCTTTTCTACACATAAAACAACATCATGGCAGTTCTGCTGAAAACAGCGTCAGTCCGGGTTAGTTTCATTCAAATCATGCAAGTTAGAGTCCAAAACAAGGGCAAAAGTGTTTGGAAAAGTAGATACGTTGGAGACGTATCACTTAGCCAGTCATCTTATATGTAAATTATATCTGGCCATCCTTTTTCTTTGTTACATATAACATTTGTCAACAATGTTAGTACATTCAACTGCTCTTTGTGTGCATCGGCCATTTGACACTGTGATGGCAAATTCTGGAGTGAAAACAAGGTCTTCAGAGCAGACTATGCTATCTGACGAAGCGCATATCTCGCTGGTTACGGATAGCTCCTCAGAGGAGGATTCAGAGATAGATGACCAGTCCTATCCCCCCCCCCGAGGTGTATGCTCTAACTTGGCAGGGTTATGTTGCTCATATCGTGCGTATGGTGTCTCGCATTGCTATGTCATTTGATTAGTTTAGGCATGCTTTGTGTGAATGACACCTGTTCAGTGTCTAATTACCATATATGTGAATTATGCATTGCCATCTTGTTGCAAGACATTATATATGTGAATTATACAATGCTATCTTGTTGCAAAGGCATTATTTATGTGAATTATGCAATGCCATGTTGTTTAGCCAATCATCATGTATGTGAATTATATCATGCTATCATTTTTGTATTACGTGTTCCATTTGCCGACAACGTTTGTATATTCAAGTACTCTTCCTGTGCATCGGCCATTTGAAGTGGTGATGGAAGTATCTGGAGTGAAAATAAGGTATTCAGAGCAGACAATGCTACCTGCTGAAGCAGACATCTTGCTGGTTACAGAGAGCTCCTCAGAGGAGGATTCAGAGACCGATGACCAGTCCTATTTCCCCCCTGAGGTCTATGCTCAAACTTGGCAGGGCTATATTACCCATGTCATGCATGTTTTCTTGCATTGCTTAGTTTTTACATCATATATGGATTGCCATCTGCTTACTTGCTTACTATATAAATCATATATTTGAATTATATCATGCCATCATGTTTACATAGTACATACACGTCATCTATCTGAATTATGGCATGGCAACCCATTTAATAAAGACATCATATAGTTATATCATCTCATCCTGTTTAGTGTTTACGGTCATCATATTTAGAATTATGGCATTCTATCCATGAATGTATGTGAATTATGGCATGTCAACCTATTTAATAAACACATTATATAGTTATGTCATGTCATCCTGTTTACATAGTCTCATATTTTGAACTATGTCTTTCCATCTTTTTTAGTTAGCCATCATAATGTGAAATTGTGTCATGCTATCCTGTTTAGTTAGCCATCATATATGTGAAATTGTGTCATGCTATCATGTTTGGTTAGACAACACAAATATGAATTATTTCACGCCCTCTTTTATTCCCCACTATCCATTGCACCTGTCTATCATACAATGTCTATACTTTCAATTACTTTTCTTGTTTATCAGCCATTTGAATTGGAGAGCGTGATGGTAGTATCTAAGGGAGTAACAACACGGTCTTCGGAAAAGATAGTGCTACCAGTTGATGCAGATAGAACCACGGTTGTACTTGCCCAAGGACCAGATCCACCACACATAACCCAGACTCTCGCAGATTGTACCCCTACCCAGTTGGATAGAGAACCAGCTACACCCCTTCTAACCCCAACCCCGGCAGATAGTAACCCAGTTCCAGTTGACACAGCACCGTCTCCACCACAGAGCACCCAAACACGAGCAGTTAGTAAGGGAACTGCAGTGCCCAAAGCACGAGGACCACCACTCTGAATCCCAACTCAACGCTTAAAGGAGAAGAAAATTTGTTCTCAGGTCGGGTTCTGTAGCTATGGTTCATACTCCTTTGCTCTTGCATTACTGTATTTACTCATACCAACTATTTTCAAATTTGAAGGACGGAATTGAAACTCCAATGGCGCAACAGGTATGTTTTAAACCTGTTTCTATAGCTAGTTTGCTGTTGTAACCTGCTCTATGTTGATTTCAGTTTCAATTGAATAAACAGTTATGTTCTCATGTCATGCACATTACAAGTGTTGTTATTGCTCTATAGTTACCCACACTTATATTCTGTCTATTCTGCTTTGTCTTGAACAAATATTATTTGAACTGTGTCTCTATCTTGATTTGGCAACAAAAATTAGAATGATATAGACCATAAAGTGACCATGGTACATAGATATATGTTTGTTTCATGTTGTTATCCTGTCCACTTTACTACTGAACTCATTTACCAAAATGAGTTTCATATACAACATGGTAAACATGTGATGTGTCTTCTTGTTTCTCTTTTAGAATGTGGACAAAATATTGGAGAACAGTACCGCGTTACCCAATGGTAAAGGAAGTAATGCAGATAAGGTTCAAGATAGTGAGACATCCCTGTTGGTCTCCAAGAAAGCTGATAAAAACTATGTTGACGACAGTGAGGGAACCCAAAAGTCCTGTCTTGATGTAGTGTTCGAGTTACTGGCCACTACTGCTGGCACAAGCTCTTCGAACTTGCTGCCTGAATCAGTTCGTCTTCTTGAGTCTCAACTTCAAGTTGAAAGACATCGATCAGATGTGCTGCGACAGGAAGCTGAAGGACTGGGGAAGTCCCTGCAGAATTTAGATTCATATTTTCTGGTGCAACAGCAAGCACTGGAGGATTTAAGCGCCAAACAAGAGAAAGTTAATAAGCTTGCTAAGCATCTTGCCAGCATTATGGGTACCCAGGATATTGTTTCTTGAGATCTTCTGAAGTGGTTTCAGTTCTGGATTTGTTTTGCTGCGGCGTTTATTTGCGCTGGTCGCCAACTTTGACAACCAGTGTATATAATATGCTGCTTTGTTCCCTATATTTGCACTGGTGGCGAACTTTGATGCCCAGTGGATGTAATATGTGTAATAGTCGTGATAGCCTAGCATAAGTTGCTTGCTTATTTATTTCCTTGTTGTCTTGTTTATTTATTTGCTTGTAGTCAGTGCAGTTCTTTTTCCGCGGTTTGCTAGTGGCTGCAATAACCTATTTTTTAAAACTAGGCCACAATAACCATGGGCTAATATTTACTGTAGTGACACTAGGCCTCCTACGGGCCATAGAAACAGTGGGCCATCTACGGGCCATAGAAACAGTAGGCCTTCTACGGGCCGTAGAAACAATGGGCCTTCTACGGGCCGTAGAAACAATGGGCCTTCTACGGGCCGTATCACCAATGGGCCTTATACGGGCCGTATGACCATAACGGGCCATCGTTAATAGGCTGTATTTGATGACGCTATGAAAACGGCCCAACATATTAACGGACCACAAACGGGCTGATGTAACCACGGGCTGAATTTGGCCCACAAGCAGAAAATGACAGTAACGGTCCGTAAGTAAACGAATGCTGGAAATGAGCCCAAGAATAAATGGGCTCTGAGAAGGCCGAAAGATAACATTTGCTGGAAACAACCCAACTGAATAACGGGCCCTTAATGGGTATAAAGTGATATACTGTTCATTACGGGCCAGTTTCACCACGGGCCGTTAATGGGTGTAAAGTGATACACTATTCATTGCAGGCCAGTTTCACCACGGGCCGTTAATAGGCCAAGAGTTACATAGGGCCTCATATGGGCCGAAAGACGTCATGGGCCATACATGGGCCAGAAGTGAAAATGGGCTAGAATCATATTGGATGGCCCAGATGACGCTACTGGGCCTAATTCAGATAGGGCGTAACGGGCCTTGGGTTAGCGGGCTGTAAATGGGTTATATGCGAACAGTCCGTTAATAGGCTTTCCATGGGCCAGCCCGCCACCTTTTGACCAAGTCAAACGGGTCGGCCTTTTCATAGGAATGGGCCTCTGTTGGGCCGTGCCACGTGTCGATGTATCATAGGCGCCTTCTGTCCAATGAGTGGGTGACATCTGTCCCAATGATGAGCCGACATGTGTTTCCTCCAGCCAATGATGATTTTACACGTGGAAAATCCCCATTGGTCGGGGCTGTTAACGGGTTATCGGATCCAAAACCCGACCCGATAGCTTAACGGCGTTCCATTACGGTGGATGCCACGTGTCGGTCACCCTTGACGAAAGCACTTCTGTGACGCGCGATTTATTGTCATGGAAGTGGACACTTCCGTGATGATAATTTTGGTAATGTCATGGAACACTTCTAGGACAGCACAGGTATGACTATCTTGATTCTGTCATAAAATCGTCATGGATGTACATGCATGACAAAAAACGCGACCTACTGTGACAAACACGTATCATCACGGAAGTGTATTTTTTTGTAGTGCTATGTTGATCATATCTACTAATTGATTCACGCTCGACCTTTCGGTCTCAGTGTTCCGAGGCCATATCTGTATATGCTAGGCTCGTCAAGTTTAACCTGAGTATTCCGCGTGTACAACTGTTTTGCACCCGTTCTATTTGAACGTAGAGCCTATCACACCCGATCATCACGTGGTGTCTCAGCACGAAGAACTTTCGCAACGGTGCATACTCAGGGAGAACACTTCTTGAAATTTAGTGAGAGATCATCTTATAATGCTACCGTCAATCAAAGCAAAATAAGATGCTTAAAGGATAAACATCACATGCAATCAATATAAGTGATATGATATGGCCATCATCATCTTGTGCTTGTGATCTCCATCTCCGAAGCACCGTCGTGATCACCATCGTCACCGGTGCGACACCTTGATCTCCATCGTAGCATCGTTGTCGTTTCGCCACCTATTGCTTCTACGACTATCGCTACCGCTTAGTGATAAAGTAAAGCAATTACAGGGTGTTTGCATTTCATACAATAAAGCGACAACCATATGGCTCCCGCCAGTTGCCGACAACTCAGTTACAAAACATGATCATCTCATACAATAAAATATAGCAGCATGTCTTGACCATATCACATCACAACATGCCCTGCAAAAACAAGTTAGATGTCCTCTACTTTGTTGTTGCAAATTTTACGTGGCTGCTACGGGCTGAGCAAGAGCCGTTCTTACCTACACATCAAAACCACAACGATAGTTCGTCAAGTTAGTGTTGTTTTAACCTTCGCAAGGACCGGGCATAGCCACACTCGATTCAACTAAAGTTGGAGAAACTGACACCCGCCAGCCACCTGTGTGCAAAGCACGTCGGTAGAACCAGTCTTGTGTAAGCGTACGCGTAACGTCGGTCCGGGCCGCTTCATCCAACAATATCGCCGAACCAAAGTATGACATGCTGGTAAGCAGTATGACTTGTATCGCCCACAACTCACGTCTGTTCTACTCGTGCATATAACATCTATGCATAAAACCTGGCTCTGATACCACTGTTGGGTAACGTAGTAATTTCAAAAAAATTCCTACGCACACGCAAGATCATGCTGATGCATAGCAACGAGAGGGGAGAGTGTCGTCCACGTACCCTCATAGACCACAAACGAAAGCGTTAGAACAACGCGGTTGATGTAGTCGTACGTCTTCACGGCCCGACCGATCAAGCACCGAAAGCATGGCACCTCCGAGTTCTAGCACACATCCAGCTCGATGACGTCCCTAGAACTCCGATCCAGCCAAGTGTCGAGGGAGAGTTCCGTCAGCACGACAGCATGGTGACGATGTTGATGTTCTACCATCGCAGGGCTTCACCTAAGCACTACTACAAATATTATCGAGGAGGACTATGGTGGAGGGGCACCGCACAGGGCTAAGAGATCAATGATCTGTTGTTGTGTCTCTAGAGGTGCCCCTGCCCCCGTATATAAAGGAGCAAGGGGGAGGGGGCGGCCGGCTAGGGAGGAGGCGCGCCAAGGGGAGTCCTACTCCCACCGGGAGTAGGACTCCCTCCTTCCTTGTTGGATTAGGAGAAGGGGGGAAAGAGGAGGGAGAGAGAGGAAGGAAAGGGGGCGCCGCCCCCTCTCCTTGTCCTATTCGGACTAGGGGGGAGGGGCGCGCGGCCCTGCCCTGGCCTCCTCTCCTCTTCTCCACTAAGGCCCACTATGGCCCATTAAGCCCCCGGGGGGTTCCGATAACCCCCCGGTACTCCGGTAAAATCCTGATTTCACCCGGAACACTTCCGACATCCAAATATAGGCTTCCAATATATCAATCTTTATGTCTCGACCATTTCAAGACTCCTCGTCATGTCCGTGATCACATCCGGGACTCCGAACAACCTTCGGTACATCAAAACTCATAAACTCATAATATAACTGTCATCGAAACTTTAAGCGTGCGGACCCTACGGGTTCGAGAACTATGTAGACATGACCGAGACACGTTTCTGGTCAATAACCAATAGCGGAACCTGGATGATCATATTGGCTCCTACATATTCTACGAAGATCTTTATCGGTCAAACCGCATAACAACATACGTTGTTCCCTTTGTCATCGGTATGTTACTTGCCTGAGATTCGATCGTCGGTATCTCAATACCTAGTTCAATCTCGTTACCGGAAAGTCTCTTTACTCGTTATGTAATGCATCATTCCGTAACTAACTCATTAGCTACATTGCTTGCAAGGCTTATAGTGATGTGCATTACCGAGAGGGCCCAGAGATACCTCTCCGACAATTGGAGTTACAAAACCTAATCTCGAAATACGCCAACTCAACATGTACCTGTGGAGACACCTGTAGAGCTCCTTTATAATCACCCAGTTATGTTGTGACGTTTGGTAGCACACAAAGTGTTCCTCCGGTAAACGGGAGTTGCATAATCTCATAGTTGTAGGAACATGTATATGTCATGAAGAAAGCAATAGCAACATACTAAACGATCAAGTGCTAAGCTAACGGAATGGGTCATGTCAATCACATCATTCTACTAATGATGTGATCATGTTAATCAAATGACAACTCATGTCTATGGTTAGGAAACATAACCATCTTTGATTAATGAGCTAGTCAAGTAGAGGCATACTAGTGACATTATGTTTGTCTATGTATTCACACATGTATCATGTTTCCGATTAATACAATTTTAGCATGAATAATAAACATTTATCATGAAATAAGGAAATAAATAGTAACTTTATTATTACCTCTAGGGCATATTTCCTTCACCATGTCCCTTTGCTTGTCACATGATTCACTTGATTGCCTCACACATGATGAACAATTGCTCTTTCTATTGTGTTGAGTGCCACACTATATTCACTACACCCTATGCACGTTATGCTTGGATTGTCTTGCACTTGACCCATGTGTTTAGACGTCTCATCTTATTTGGTGTTGTGAATGATTCCTATGCCTACCATCGACCATTTGTCGAGCGCTTTATGCATGTTTGCTATGATCTTGAGGTAGATGTTTGTTCTCTTGTCAAACATATTAGCATCTCTACCTCACATTTACATGCTTGTCCCCATGGTATCTTTGCTTGTGCTCAATTCATATGCTTACATGTCATGACACAATACTTTGTCAAACCATATGCTATGCTTGATGATAACACTTGTTGGGTGAATCACCTCTTGAATGCTTGGTTTTGCACTAACGCTAACCACATTTGTTTTTCCAAGTTTTTGTTGCTCTTGTTTCTTTTGAAGGAATCACAAGACGGTGCGACATTGGAGAGTGCCCATTTCAAGCTTGAAGACGATGAGTACTTGGTGAACGTCCACTTCTACACGGCGAAGCCATCTCTTTCACATGGTGATTTGGTTTTCGATCCAAGGTCGGATCTTTCCCAAGGGAGGGGAGATGATGCGGAGCATCCTATGTACATCACCATGTCAAGAGTCCGTTTGGCAAGTGACACACGTCACATCTACTTCACGTACACAAAGGTGAATCATCTCCTTTACACGTGTTCACTTGACCCCTTCAAGGATGGTATACTACTTCACATTCCTCTCGTGTGCATGCATAGGTATTGCCGGAGCTTCACAAATGACGAGGAGGAGTGCAAGCGCCAAGGTACAACTACACCATCCGTGAGGGAAGCATGGAAACAAAGACGCAAGAAGAAGAGTTGCCGAAGAAGCTACAGCGAGCGGACGTCCGGCCTCCGCCGGACGACCGGCGCCTGAAGTCCAGCCAACGCTAGCTACATCACCTCCCAACGAGCGGACGTCCAGCCCACACCGGACGACCGGTAATATTAACGGAAGTCCGAAGATACTGGACGTCCGGTGCCTCTTCAACAGAACAGATTTAGCAGACGTCCGGAGACCAGCGGACGCCCGGTCTGCCATGAGCCACCGAACGATCCGGTAATTGCCTGTGCGCAGCCGCGGGCCGTTGGCCTTGTATCCCTTCCCACTTACCCCTTCGAGGCTTAGACTATAAATAGACCTCCCCCTCATCCTTTCTAGGGTTAGCAAATATGATAGCTCATTCTTAGGTGAGCTTTGCTCCTACCTCTACTCTTGAGAGAGAGAGAGAGACTACCACTCCCATGGAGTTCAAGACCTCCATGTGAGAAGATCCTGCAGGATATCATCAAGACCCCTCACGGTCACGGGAAGATCTGTCTAGGATACCATCAAGACCTCCTCTTGGAGATGAACCTTACCTTGTATCTTTCCCTTTGTTGTTCATGTACCTTCTGGATCTTGTGTGTTTGATTGTCTAGTGGATGTGTGATTGGACTTGTTCTTGAGTGTTTCCCCTTGTGATTTCTCTCCGTGCTTCCCCGTGTTCTTCGGGTCCTTCGAGGGATCCTACTCCAATCGTGAAAGATCAGCCTACACCAGGTTAGCCCCGTATCACCTAGTCCAATTCGGTTTGGGCTTGGGGGCGCGCGCCTCCACCTGGCCGCCGGCCTCCTCTCTCCACTAGGGCCCATGAAGGCCCAATAGTCCCCCGGGGGGTTCCGGTAACCTCCCGGTGCTCCTAAACTTATCCGATACTTCCCGAAAGCATTCCGGTGTCTGAATGTAACCTTACAATATATCAATCTTTACCTCTCGACCATTTCAAGACTCCTCGTCATGTCCGTGATCTCATCTGGAACTCCAAACAAACTTCGGTCACCAAAGCACATAACTCATAATACAAATCGTCATGGAACGTTAAGCGTGCGGACCCTACGGGTTCGAGAACTATGTAGATATGACCGAGACACATCTCCGGTCAATAACCAATAGCGTAACCTGGATGCTCATATTGGCTCCTACACATTCTACGAAGATCTTTACCGGTCAAACCGCACAACAACATACATCATTCCCTTTGTCATTGGTATGTTACTTGCCCGAGATTCGATCGTCGGTATGATCATACCTAGTTCAATCTCGTCACCGACAAGTCTCTTTACTCATTCCGTAATGCATCATCCTGCAACTAACTCATTAGTCACATTGCGTGCAAGGCTTATTGTGATGTGCATTACCGAGAGGGCCTAGAGATACCTCTCCGATACACGGAGTGACAAATCCTAATCTTGATCTATGCCAACTCAACAAACACCTTCAGAGACTCCTGTAGAGCATCTTTATAATCACCCAGTTACGTTGTGATGTTTGATAGCACACAAAGTGTTCCTCCGAAATTCTGGAGTTGCATAATCTCATAGTCAGAGGAATATGTATAAGTCATGAAGAAAGCAATAGCAATAAAACTAAAGGATCATAATGCTAAGCTAACGGATGGGCCTTGTCCATCACATCATTCTCTAATGATGTGATCCCATTCATCAAATGACAACACATGTCTATGGTCAGGAAACTTAATCATCTTTGATTAACGAGCTAGTCAAGTAGAGGCACACTAGGGACATTCTGTTTTGTCTATGTATTCACACATGTACCTGTTGGGGAACATTGCAGAAAATAAAAAAATTCTACGCTTCACCAAGATCAATCTATGGAGTCATCTAGCAACGAGATAGAGGAGTGCATCTACATACCCTTGTAGATCGCGCGGAAGCGTTCAAGAGAACGGGGTTGAGGGAGTCGTACTCGTCGTGATCCAAATCACCGATGATCCTAGTGCCGAACGGACGGCACCTACGCGTTCAACACACGTACGGTTGGGAAGACATCTCCTCCTTCTTGATCCAGCAAGGGGGGAGGAGAGGTTGATGGAGATCCAGCAGCACGACGGCGTGGTGGTGGATGCAGCAGCGATCTCGGCAGGGCTTCGCCAAGCATAGCGAGAGGGAGAGATGGTGCGTGGGGAGAGGGAGGCGCCAGGGACTTGGGTGCGGCTGCCCTCCCTCCCCCCTCTTTATATAGGGACAAGGGAGGGGGCGCCGGCCCCCTGGAGATGGGATCTCAAGGGGGGGGGCGGCCAAGGGGGGTGGCTTGCCCCCCAAGCCAGGTGAGGCGCCCTCACCCCTAGGGTTTCCAACCCTAGGCGCAGGGGGGCCCAAGGGGGGGCGCACCAGCCCACCAGGGGCTGGTTCCCCTCCCACTTCAGCCGATGGGGCCCTCCGAGATAGGTGGCCCCACCCGGTGGACCCCCAGGACCCTTCCGGTGGTCCCGGTACAATACCGGTGACCCCCGAAACTTTCCCGATGGCTGAAACTGGACTTCCCATATATAATTCTTCACCTACGGACCATTCCAGAACTCCTCGTGACGTCCGGGATCTCATCCAGGACTCCGAACAACTTTCGGGTTACCGCATACTTATATCTCTACAACCCTAGCGTCACTGAACCTTAAGTGTGTAGACCGTACGGGTTCGGGAGACATGCAGACATGACCGAGATGACTCTCTGGTCAATAACCAACAGCGGGATCTGGGTACCCATGTTGGCTCCCACATGCTCCTCGATGATCTCATCGGATGAACCATGATGTCGAGGATTCAATCAATCCCGTATACAATTCCCTTTGTCAATCGGTACGTTACTTGCCCGAGATTCGATCGTCGGTATCCCAATACCTCGTTTAATCTCGTTACCGGTAAGTCACTTTACTCGTACCGTAATGCATGAACCCCTGACCAGACACTTGGTCACATTGAGCTCATTATGATGATGCATTACCGAGTGGCCCCAGAGATACCTCTCCGTCATACGGAGTGACAAATCCCAGTCTCGATTCGTGCCAACCCAACAGACACTTTCGGAGATACCCGTAGTGCACCTTTATAGTCACCCAGTTACATTGTGACGTTTGGCACACCCAAAGCACTCCTACGGTATCCGGGAGTTGCACAATCTCATGGTCTAAGGAAATGATACTTGACATTTGGAAAAGCTCTAGCAAAACGAACTACACGATCTTGTGCTATGCTTACGATTGGGTCTTGTCCATCACATCATTCTCCTAATGATGTGATCCCGTTATCAATGACATCCAATGTCCATAGTCAGGAAACCATGACTATCTGTTGATCAACGAGCTAGTCAACTAGAGGCTTACTAGGGACGTGTTGTGGTCTATATATTCACACATGTATTACGATTACCGGATAACACAATTATAGCATGAACAATAGACAATTATCATGAACAAGGAAATATAATAATAACCATTTTATTATTGCCTCTAGGGCATATTTCCAACAGTACCAAGTTTCCGGTTAATACAATTCTAGCATGAATAATAAACATTTATCATGATATAAGGAAATAAATAATAACTTTATTATTGCCTCTAGGGCATATTTCCTTCATATGCTTCAAGATGGAGACTGCCAGAAGCGTAGTATTTGATAGGACTAGCTTCTCCTCCTCTTATTCTGGCATTCTGCAGTTCAGTCCACAGATACTACCCATTTCATTGATACCGATGCATATGTAGTGTAGATCCTTGCTTGCGAGTACTTTGGATGAGTACTCACGGTTACTTTGCTCCCTCTTTTCCCCCTTCTCCATTCTTCTTAGATGTCGCAACCAGATGTTGGAGTCCAGGAGCCAGAGGATCCCAAGGATGGTTCTACGCGGAGTTCGGCTTCGATGGGTAGTTAGGAGGTCCAGGCAGGAGGCCTTGCCTTTTCGATCGTTGCTAATTTGTGCTAGCCTTCTTTAGACAAACTTGTTTAACTTATGTTTGTACTCAGATATTGTTGCTTTCGCAGACTCGTTTGTATTCAAGCTGATGTATTCAAGCCCTCGAGGCCCCTGGCTTCTAATATAAAGCCTGTATTATTTTAATTTGTGTCTAGAGTTGTGTTGTGATATCTTCCCATGAGTCCCTGATCTTGATCGTACACATTTGCGTGTATGATTAGTGTACGATTGAATCGGGGGCGTCACACTTGCCTGCTCTAAATCATTTTGTAAGAGTAATATTGTATCATCTGCATATTGCAATATGGCAATATCCCCTTCTTTGTTATCTTTTGCAAGACCAGAGATCAGACCATGTTCAACAGCCCGTCCAACCAAGATAGATAGAACATCTACTGCCAGATCAAAAAAAGAGGAGAGAGTGGATCTCCCTGTCTCAAATCCCGATGGATCCTGAAAAAAGGTTCCACCTCTCCATTTACTTTAACACTCACACTCCCGCCAGAAATTGTTTTCATAATCCAATCATTCCATTTGTCAGGAATTTTTTCATTTGCATTGTCTAAAGAATGAAAGGACATTTGACTTTAGCAAAGGCTTTCTCAAAATCAATCTTGAAAAGAAGTTTCAAAGTTTCATGTCAATTTAAGACACCCTCCAAGATATATCTCCCCTTCAAGAAAGCATACTGGGTATTTCTAATCACCCCTAACCAACTTGTTGACCATTTTTTTAATGATTTTAAAGATGACATTCAGAAGACGGATGGGTCTGTAATCCTATCAGCATCACTACCTCCTGGATCAAAGTCGGTCAATATCCAAGATGTTATCATAAAAATCTTCTAGCAAGGCAAATAAATCATTTTTTTACAGTATCCTAGGAGTAGGAGTGCGGATTAAACTCTATATTAAACCCATCTAGCACAACTGCCTTATTGTATTCCATTCATGTTCTATCTAGATATTATCATAATTGATTCCTAGGTTTGTTCTACATGTTCGAAATGTAATAAAAGTCCGGCGTGTTTGCATGAATCTTGTCTGGTTTATATGAAAATCCGCCGTGTTTGCGTGAACTTCGTCCGGCTTGTCAAAAAGTTATTTGAAATGTATGCGGACAACATTAGATGACCGGCTCCCGCATCCATGTCCACGGACTGGTCCCTGTCCGCGAACGGATGCAGGAGAAAATTTACGGATTGCCGTTGAGATGCCATGACCGACCTTGAAACCGAGGTTATACTATTGACTGAGCAGACGTACAAACCGCGTGATGAGATCATTGAGAGAGCGCCAACCATCTAACCCAAGACTGCCAAGACATGGTGGACGACTTGAGATGTACTACCAACGATATGCCACTTGTCTCCGTGGGATCGTTTGGGGATGAGAAAAAGAAAGCGATATGATTGCTGGATTTGTATTGTATACTTTAAAAAGTGCCAATAACAGAAAACCTTTTCAGCATGCAACGACGTACTGCCAGACGGCGCCATCGACGGGAATCCCCTGCTGGTGGATCACTCACAAGAAAACAGTTTTGCGCGTGAATGGTTGGCTCCCTGCGGCACGCGTATAAGTCCAACTTTCCGTCGTTTTCTGAATCTTCTGATAGGGTATCTCCAGCGTCCAGACTAGAACGGAGTAATTACTCGTTGCTCACCGCGCGCAGAAGAAACTTCGTAGCTGGTCTGATCAAAGCGATCGCGTGGGCCTCACGTGGACGAAGTGACTGATGATAACACCCGCGTTGCATGATTGTTTGGCCAAAGGAATCGAAGCCTCGTGCCATTAACGACGTGGCCTAATTGGATGGAGAAACAAAATGAGTTATCGGTAACGTGGCCGCTGCTGTGAGATCTAGATCCAACAGGTCAGGTGGATTGGCCTTCCTTCCTAGTGTCGGCACGGGAAGGCAGCTGATCCCACGATGGCCGGTGGCACGGCACTGGCATCCAATCCGCGTCGGCCGGGTGGGTCCACGTGGATAATTGGGCCCTCGTACTCTCTGATCCACACCAAATTACACCATTTCGTTTCGAGGGACATTTTTTTAGACTCTTTTCCCGAAAAATGCAGAGAAACAAAGCCTGGGCATACAAAAACGACAAGAATTGGCATGTCACCATTTTTTACTTAAAAAAACAATGTCGTTTCTAATGCCAGTACGCGCGAACATATTTTATTTCCCCCAAAATTCTTGCGGAATGTGCTACTTCCTCCGTTTCAAAATAGATGGCCCAACTCTGTACTATTTCAAAATAGATGACTCAACTTTATTCTAACTTTAGTATAAAATTGGGTCATCTATTTTGGAACGGAGGGAGTATTTCATAGGAATTTGGTATATATGCTCCGTGGTCCCGACGCACCAACCAAAAATTTATCCTCCAAAATTTCATGTTTCCCCTTTGATCCAGATGAGACTAAAATGGCAGAAAGTACTTTCATGAAGTCCGCATTTGAGAAGAACAAATGCAATGAGTCAAGTGAATAATTTAGTACTGAGATATGCATGAAATTGTTTTCCGCGGTGGACGCATTTGAATTTTTTTCAAGAAAAGAATGTACGGTTCATGTTTGAATGTGGTTCCTATAAGGAAAATGGATTCAAGACGGCAACCCATTTTTTCTACAAGAAGAGTTATAAACAGAACTTTCATTTATTAAAAAACCATATAATGTTCATCTACCATCGACGCCAATATCACAAAAAAAGTCTTTTTTATTGCGAAAAGGCCAAATTCTATATGTTAAGTATTACAGGTCCTTACAAACACCCGCATAGAAAGATAAAATTAAAAATTAAACCCCTGAGAGTGCCAAAGTCTTTTTATTCGAGGAAAACTTTCTATCAATTCGTCAATTGTCAGGATAGTACAAAGAACACCAGAAGTGGAAAATATAATCCATGTCCGTAGACCACCTAGCAACGAATACAAACACTGGGGCGAGCCGAAGGCATGCCGCTGTCACTGCCCTCCTTTGCCAGAGCCCGACAAACTTTATTGTAGTAAACAGTCGAAAAGTCATCATGCTAAAGCCTCATAGGACCATCGTACCAGAACGCCGACGAAGAGAAGCATAGATCGCAAGGATCCACCTGTAGAGACACGGACACAGACGAACAAAGAGCTAATCCAAGCAGATCCGTCAAAAGACAAGCACTGATTGAATCCCCCGAGATCCACCAGAGTCAAACCTCTACACGCCCCCCGTCGATGCCAGAGCACCTCGGGGACAGGGGCTAGGTGGAGAGAACCTTATTCCATCGACATCACTGTCTCGCCTTTCTAAGCAAGACACAAACCCAGGGGCGGAGCTGGAGCAAATGGTACCCGATGCACCACTTTAACATAGTGTAAAAATTTCAAGCAATGATTAACTGTAAAGTTGTGTTTCACGGCTTCTAATGTAGATTTTCGGACATAATAGAAGATGATATAAAAAATTAGGCACTAAAATGTTTACTATAATGATAAAAAAATAGATAAAATTATTTGAAAAGGGTATCTTGCATTCCCAAATTCCAAAATACACCAGGAAACGAGATAAGAAATAGAATGAACATTCAGGTAGAACATTATAAGTCCCATGAAAGTATTTAAATGACCAAAAATTCAGAATTACCTTTAGCACATTGTCTTGCTTGTCCACTGTATGGAAACTTGTGTAAACAGATAAAGTATATCCTAATTAGAAGTTATAACCCTAGAAATTGCGCACATGTTACCAAAAGCCCAAAACATAGCAATTTAATCTATTGACTACAAGTTTATAATAATTGTTGCAATTTGTAATATAGAAAAAGCAGGTCAAGATACCAGAATTGGAGTCCTTAGCAATCTAGGGTGAAACGGAAGATTGAACAGATTGCTGAATTGCCGAGAGCCGGACCGACCAGATTTGAAATTGCGGCGTGCAGCATCGTCGCGTGCGCATCAATGCGCCAGGATTCAGGCGTGCGAATGGTGGTGGTTGTCTATCGCCGCCGCCTTTGACTTGTCTGCGCGAGGTGTATGGAAGGGCTACGCAGTGTACGCACGTACAAACAGGGGAAAGACTAATCCATCTTTTTCTTTTGAGGGAAGGAAAGACTAATCAATCGATCGATGAGATGTAAAATGAGCAACCAACCGCCTCGGCCCAGTTTGGAGGCGTGCGTCTGCCTGGAAAGACAGACCCGATGCACTGGTCTTGGGCCAACCTGATGCACAGGGCCTTTTTTGTGATAGTTACTGCTAATTTTTTTCCTGGACCCGTATTCCTGTGCATCAGGGTCGGCCCAATGGGCTCCGCCCCTACACAAACCTAACAAACTAAGAAACAAAAACGGAGTCCTTCGATTGGCAAGGGTTGGGATCCACCCCTCCATGGCCCCAAGGCCACATGGGAACCTATCACCTAGCGCCCTTGCGTCCTCCTACATTCACCTGCGGCGCGTCATGAACATAGCTAACTTTAATTAACCAAGGAGTTTGTAGAAGCAGCGACGGGTAATTGTCGATACAAACGAGGAGACACTGGTGGCAGCGATTTGCGGCGATTCAGAGAAGAAAACACCGATAAGCCCTATAGAAACTTCAAAGACCATGTAAGCCGACTGAATTCATGTAGATCCACCGAAAACCTAAATTACAAAGGATACAACAAAGCTATTTACATATGGCAAGTGGTTATGTTTTGACCACAAAAATTTACTAAAACCCTTCACAACTTTTTTTTTACTAAAACAGGGGCAACGAACAATTATTTTTTCTAGCACCCGTTGGAATAAATACCCTGTGATTCTAAAAAAAAGAGGTCGTGACCACGGTAAACGTCGCATACTCAAATTGGAGATGCTGGACGTCGGCGCTGCTCTGACCGAAGGGTAGCATACCTGAATAGGACCGGAGCGCAATGCGGAGCTTTGCTACACATACATAAAATAGTTATGAAAGTTTACGTACTAGATTAGTTGGCGATTTTTGATTAGCGGGAAGGTGGGCCCGCCCTGAAATTCGGGGGGCCTGATTGATAAGAGCAAGACACGTGTTTACCTAAGACAATTTTCGTAGGATCTTTCTTTGACAAGCACAATTTTCGTAGGGTCAGTTATTTTCGGAGTACGTACTTGTAGGATTTTCGGCCCAATGCGCGTGCGTAACCCGAGCCACCACGCCACTTGCCACTTTCTTACGTGTCGGCTCGGGTCAGTCATGGATGACAATAATCTCTCACTCACCACCCCGTCTTTTTCAGAAATCCCTTTCCCGGGACAAGGACCCGCTCGCTCGCCTCCCCCCCTCGTCCGTTCCAGTTCCACCCAGATTCACAAACCCGCCACTTGCAACTCCTTTTCGCGGCAGCAAACAAGATCGCCGGCCGGCGCGGCGCAGGGATGGACGCCGGCGACCTCTCCATCGTGCACCACATAGGCCTCGTGCTGCTCGCGCTGTGGGCCGCCGCCTCCTTCGGCTTCTGCCACTCCGTCGTCTTCCTCATCGCCTTCCTCTACCTATACGTGGCAAGTATGCTGCTGCTGCTACTTCTCTCAACCCCGCCGCCTCGCCCCTCCCGGGATACGGCTTCATTCCTAGAACCGCGTGCTCTCCTGCTGCATCCGTGTTTATACCGCACCGTTACACTGCGTCGCTTTGTCTCCCAGATTCCTGCTCCCTTTCCCCACTTCGCCGGTGCCTTGGACTCGTCTCTGGTGACGTAGCTGGTGGTTACAGAGCTTTATAAGGCACACCGAGCATGATTCTGGCTATGCTTGCGGGTTATAGTCGCTCTGTTTGACTTTGTTTTCTTTATTGGAATTATATTTGGTCTTGTATGATGTTTCTGATGCTCTGTGAAATTGAGTTTGTAGGATACTATGGTTGGGCATAGTACTTGGAACAGGTGACAGACATACTCTTATGCGCTTTCTTGGGCATTTATTGGGGACGCCGTGCTGTAGCCCAGCTTCTGCAATATATGATGTTTTCTTTATATAAATTGTAACCTGATGGTTCTATGCTTCCAGGGAAAAAAATGTGAATTTGACTTTTAGTTTGTTGAATACTTTTTTTTAGATCTCTGGGGGAAAAGTTATTAAACATGTTACATGATACAGTGGAAATTTTGTTGCCTTAAATGAAATATAAGCATATAAATTCGTAATTCACGAAAGTTATGTCTTCGTTTGAGAAATATTACTTGTTCCAGCAAAATTTATCATCTATCCATGTTTTGTGGCTACAACAATTTGATATGGTGAGCTAGTGTCCCTACTCCCTAGGATTTCTATGCAGCTCAGCAAGGCACCAACTTTTAAGGATTGGTAAATCACAATAGAATTTCATAAGCATTGAGCAGGATCAATGAATTTCCAGTGATTTCTCTGGACTAACCTCACTTTTATAATAATTAAAGCATGTAATGTATTTGAGATAACGCTGCCTTGTCACTTTATTAAATACGCCTTGGTATTGCCAATCAACGCCAATCAGTAGTTGCTTTGAGCTGTCTTTACTGCACTAATTTTCTTTCCTTATTTTACCCCCTGTTTCCATTTGAAATGTTTTTTTCTTCTATATGACTTTTGTTACTAAGTTCTAGCTTCAGATGCACAAATTTTAACCTTCCAGATGATGGCTTAGATGTTTGCATGAATATGGCTAGATACCAGAAAATCAGAACTAAACATAACTTTGGCTGTTTGGTTCCAGAACTAAAATTTAAACTATGCTTGTTTTTATTGTAGGTAAATGCCCGCTGCGCAATGAGACTGCGGAAGCGAATACAACATGCGGAAATGAAATCTGCCTACCAACGAAGAGTATGCACCTTTTCTGCAATCCAAAATCAATGTTTGTGTCAATGATTACAAGGATGAACTTGGTTGACTAGGCTAGCGTACCCTTTCTTGCTTTTAACTTTGTTGTGATCTGTGGCCAGACTAAACTCATTTTGTTTTCTCTATCAGCTGCTTTCTGATGGAGAATCAGTACGTTGGTTAAATCATGCAGTCAAAAAGATGTGGCCTATCTGTATGGAGAAGATTGTTTCACAACTTTTACGGCCCATCATACCGTGGTTCTTGGATAAGTTCAAACCTTGGATAGTTGTATGTTTTATATCTTCCTGCTATTTTATCTACGTCCTTTCCACTAATGTCTTACATTCATGATGATGTTCTATTGCATGGCTTTTAACTTAAAACTGCTAGTTCAACCTTGTTTTTTGAAGTCACCTTAAGTGAGTATGGCTCAATTCATGTAGTTTTTGTGCAGAGTAAAGCAAGTGTCCAGGAGCTTTACATGGGTAGGGATTCACCAATATTTACCTCGATGAGAGTTCTGCCTGAGACGTCAGATGATGACCATTTGGTGGGCGTTACTTCCTTTTGATCTGATTCTTTCCTTTCCCTTCTGTGGGATGTACATTTGTAATGATCTGTATGCCCATCCGATCGATTGACCCAGGTTTTGGAGCTAGGGATGAACTTCCTATCTGCTGAAGATATGAGTGTTGTGCTTGCCATGCAGCTGCATAAGAGTGTGGGACTTGGAATGACCGCAAACATGCATTTGACTAGGATGCATGTCGAAGGAAAGGCAAGTCACCTAGTTAGCACCATCATTCTATCACTAATCAAGTGATTGGCAACTTGGTTCTTTGGATATTATATGGAGAAAATTTACAAGACTAAGCAAATACACATGTATAGCAGAATTCTTTTGCTCCTTAAAAATAACACATTATTTTTTATTATACCTCTTGCTCAAAATTGGTTAAGGCTGCCTGTTTTTCCTTACTCAACATAGACACAACACCTAGATTTACTTTGCTCAGTGGAGGAATGGAATGGCCATTTCTCACCATGGTGGAGGCTAGCTTGCTCAGTGGCTGCCCTGTAGAGTGAATGGAAACAAATATTATTCTTGCATCTGTAGGTAGATTGCTAGTACTGATATAATCCTAATGAAGCCAACGACAACTTTGGAGCCAGCAGTGGCCTACATGTATCTTCTTAAAAGAAGGGGAAAAAAAAGAAGAGATCCTCAACTTTTAAAAGTGTACTGATGTAGTTGTAAAAGATATGCAAAATCCTTCTGGAGTAAACAGAAGAGAAGGAAAGGTTTCAATCTGAATTTCAGTAAATTATCATTCATTAGAGTCACCAGTCAGTTTGTTCCCCTTATCCTTACCTTATTCTCGGTACAAAAATATGTTCACTGCAGGTTTTACTTGGTGTGAAGTTTGTTCGGAGTTGGCCATTTCTTGGCCGTCTAAGACTATGCTTTGTGGAGCCTCCTTATTTTCAAATGACGGTAAAACCACTCGTTGGCCACGGACTTGATGTTACCGAGTTTCCAGGAATTTCAGGATGGCTGGTAACCGCCCCACATGTCATATTTTTCCTTTTTCTAGACCTTTTGGTGACATTGTTGAATATGTTTCTTAGTGCTCACTTGGTCTCCTGTATTTCTTTGTCCAGGATAAGTTGATGGATACTGCATTTGGGCAGACATTAGTTGAGGTTAGATCACTCTGCCCCCATTCAGAAATACCGACCTTACCTTTAATTATGATATTTTAACTGCTGATGCATCTTTTCTTTTTCCAGCCCAATATGCTTGTCATCAACATGGAAAAGTTCTCATCTACTCCTTCTGGTAAGAAGTAACCTTCCGTGTCATGCTTGTGTTTCAGAAATCATCCTTTCTTCCTGCTGGTCTAAATATTACAGTTTCAGAAATATTACTTCACTAAATACTAGTAGTATCAAGTAGTTCAGATAGGGTGTAGAGTCAATAAAGGGCGTACCCAGTGCTGAAAGCTCCCACACAAGGTGGGGTCTGGGGAAGGGAATTTCTGCAAGGAGGCTGGTTCTAACCCAGGACCTCCAGGCCACAAGTGGAGAGACTCCACCACTGCGCCAGGCTAATATGAACCAACATTTTTTCACTCGTTTATTTAGTTGAGTGTGCTGGCACAAGTAAAACTAATATGATCATGCTTAAAGTTAAATAACATCTGTACTTTGTCCTACTTTTTGGAAGAATGATACTTCTCATTTTAATACTTTTTGTATGATAAATCTTCTAACCCTTTTCTGCTATGTTATCTACTTGCTTTCCATTAATATCTAATATTCTGCAGAAAATAACTGGTTCAACATTGAGGAGAGACCTCCTGTTGCATATGTGAAACTTGAGATTTTGGAAGGGCTTGACATGAAACCAGCTGATATAAACGGTGAGAATTACATGCGGCTGTGGCTGCCTCTGTCGAAATGTTTGCATTATTCATCCTTTGTTTCAAACATTTAATGTTCTGTTTTATAGGGCTGTCGGACCCTTATGTCAGAGGTCGTATTGGTCTTTTTAAATTCCAAACTCAAATACAGAGGAAAACATTATCTCCTAAATGGTTTGAGGAATTCAAGATACCCATCACGTTGTGGGAAGCATCAAATGAACTTGTTATGGAAGTTCGCGATAAGGACCACATGTTTGATGACTCGCTTGGGTATGTTCTTTTTTCTGAACTCATCTTGCTATATGAAACTCTAACCAGGAGATCCATAGGATAACATATGTATTGTCTTGTATTTGAGACATGGAGGAGCAATTAGCAAATCTTTAAATGCCAATCTTTGGACACTCGATCCTTAATTTTCTGTAGAACTATATTTGCAATGAACATGTACATAACCTTTTCTTCTATCAATGCATTGCTATGCAAAGCTTCTTGCGTTTTCTCGATTTTTTTTTGCAATGAGCAGTGTTGTGATTCTGCTGTGGTCCCTAAAAGATGAGTTCTGGCATTTGTTTTATCTCGGCTTGAAAATTGGCCCTTGTGTGCTGTTTCTTACTGAACAGATATATTTGGTCCTTCACTGAAAGAAAAATAAATACATGATGAATTCCAATTTGTTTACAGAGAATGTACCGTAGACGTAAATGAACTGAGAGGTGGACAAAGACATGACAAATGGATATCGCTGAAGAATGTCAAGAAAGGAAGGATCCACCTGGCTATAACGATTGAAGATGTATCAGAGGTTGGTGATAACATTCTTAACTTTTTGGCCATAGTTTTTTAAGACCTTTTTGGTGGTCATCTGACGATGGTAGCAAGGTAGCACCTCAATGAATGGTAAAACTAGATTACCGTCTCTTCATGGGGACATGATTATTGTAGGATAACTCTATCCCGAATATTTTTGAAGGAGACGGAGGCAACAACGAGTTTGGAAGAATCACCGGCGAAAACTGATGCGAAACTGCCACTGCCCACCTCTGCTGATAGCAAGTCGGATGCTGCTAAGCTGCTTCAAGAAAGGAAAGTCATAATGGATGAAGTTGAGCACATTGACTTTGATGGACAAGAGCAACCTGGAGGTGTATATGTACATCGCCCTGGAACTGGTGTTCCCCAGACATGGGAATCCAGGAAAGGACGGGCACGCAATCCAGACACGGAGATCCTCCAAGAGGTTGACATATCAAAGGAAGCCCCTCCTACTCCTACCCCAAAGAGTGGTCGTGGTGGTATGTTCAATATGGGCTCATTTTTCCGGAGGAACTCGAAGAAGGGGAGCTCTCGCGATCTCATTGATCCTAGCATCCCCACAAGTCCTGGTCCTCAGAGTGCACCAGAGCTTGATCCGAACCTCCCGCGGACCCCGCGTCAAGGTTCGCCGGATCTTGATCCGAAGCTCCCCCGAACCCCACGTCCCAACCTGAAGGAGCTTGGCGAGAAGCGGACATCGATAAAGATTGTGGTCAGCGACGATGCAAACAAAGGAGGAGACGCGGGAAGTTTGACAGAAGATATGGCGAAGGTGGTGGAGAAGAACGCAGGGGAGCCGGGCAGATCACTGACAAGCACACTGAGCAGGAAGATCTCCATGAAGAGACGGGACGATGTCCCTGAGCAGGCCGATGCTTATGGACGTGAGGTGGTGGTGAACGAAGGGCCTGTTACAATAGAGGGTAAGCCGATGGATGTCCATCCGACAACGGAAGATGGCAATGTGCAGGATGTGGCCGTGGAAGCAGAAAACACTACTACTCGGACTTCATAGATCAGAGTAGATACAAGATCAGCAACTGGTAAAGATTTCTAGTATGTGCTTGTTGTTCATATGGTGAAGAATAAAGATTTAGAGGTGGTTGTAGAATGTGGCGAACAGCAGTGTGCTGTGCGCCGCTGCACTCGTAGGCTAGGTGAGCGAGCATGTTGTAAGATGCATTTCTTGGACAAAACAGGTGTAAAGATGTAAGATTACCAAACAATCTGTACGTATATATACCCACACTCATGTATGTTATGGAATTAGTGTTATTTTCCACGTAAATTTCATGGCAGTGAGATAAATTTGGTGATGATACTGTATCTTTTACATGTTGTCAAAACACTATTTTTCAATATTTTTAAGTCAAGCTCTAACAAGTGGCAAAAAAAGTCAAGCTCTAACAGGAAAAAAAAATGTCAAGAGTGCAAATCCTGGCAAAGCCCGGCCTGTTAGACCCAATAAATCATGGGCATTTTTACAGCCCGTCGACCCTCGCTGAGGCCTCCGCTGCTCACTCCGCCCACCCGCCCACCACAGTCGCCGACTGCCGTCTCCGGCGACTCGCCCACTAGCAGGAAGCTCGGAGCTACGCCGCGGCGGAGGCCAGAAGGAAGGGGATGAGGGCCGTGGTGCAGCGCGTCCTCTCGGCCAGCGTCGAGGTGATCGCTTCCTCTTCAATTCGCCACATCCGCTGCATCCTGCACGGAATCATTGGGAGAGATGGGCGCTGATTGGTCTTTGCGGGGGTCGCAGGTGGAAGGGCAAGTGGTTTCGGCGATCGGCCCGGGCCTCCTCGTCCTCGTCGGCGTTCACGAGGCTGACACCAGCTCCGACGCCGACTACATGTAATGAACCCACCTCTGACCTTTCCCTCCTAATCCTCGGCACCCTCTCCCTCTCCCAGGGAGGTTTTCCACCGGAATCTCCGTGAATGATGTGTAATTGATTACTCCTTTTGGTGGATTGAGTGATTAAGATGACAATCGTTAGCGTATCAATAAACAGTGTTAGTAACTAGACTTGGTGCTGTATTCTGGTGCTTGAAGGATTCTGTTGTGAGACTGTAATTTGGAAAGTTTTGCTTAACTTATGTGCAATTCATGTACCAATGACTTGCTTGTCACCGTTGCTTTTCTGACAACAGAGAATTTGTTTATACTGAAATGTCCAGTAAATATATCTCGCTGTGATGGTGTCTGTTTCATGCTAACACTCTATTTCCGTAGCTGTCGGAAGGTCCTGAATATGAGGCTGTTTACTAATGAGAAGACTGGAAAAGCATGGGATCAGAGTGTAAGCCTCAGAGTCATCTATAAGCAATTCTGCTTAGGAGAGCATTCAGCATGTTGATTACCTCCTGAACATTATTTTACGTCTCACTTTCTTCAGGTTATGCAGCGGAACTTTGAAGTCCTGTTAGGTAATACAATGCAACTTGCTCTCTCTACTTCTGTGTCTGCAATGGCGTAAGCTTTAACAGTTGATATGTTGTTATTTATTCTTTTTCTAAGCTGTTATCCTATTCAGTGAGCCAATTTACCTTATATGGAATCCTGAAGGGTAGCAAGCCAGATTTCCATGTGGCTATGCCGCCTGCGAAAGCAAAACCTTTCTACGCTTCTTTGGTTGAGAAGTTTCAAAAGTCGTACAAAACTGATTCAGTTAAAGGTAATATGTTCATGCTTCTAATATTGCATAATACATTTACGAAGTTGGCCATCTTGAGTGCTTCATTATCAAGTTGATCTTGTTTACATAGTTCACCTGTATTCCTATTGAGGTTTTCACATGGTAACCGATGTATGGATGCTTTTTCATATTTCCCATTGTTCCTGCACGGACTGTCCGACTGTTCCATTATAAAGTAAAACTCAATTTACGGCATATTCTGTTATATTAGTAAGTTAAGAGTACTTTCTGCTTGTTCAGATTTGTAACCCCCTGATACCTTGCCATGAGTATGTCAGTTTATGGATTATATGATTTTCACATAATACAGTATCGAGGCTGCTATTTGTGTTTTTGCTATCTGTTCCTGTACTCTTTTTTTTGCGATAACTATTCCTGCACATTTGAAGGACTATTCCTAACAATTGTCCCTACTTCAACTCTTCTTGGCAGATGGCATTTTTGGAGCAATGATGAAGGTGCCCCCCAGTAACAGATGCTATAACTGACTTGTCTCACATTACACTTTCCAGAATGCATGTCAATTGAGAACTTTTGCAGGTTTCATTGGTAAATGATGGCCCTGTAACAATGCAAGTTGACTCACCCTCCCTGCAAGGCTCTGGTCAGTCAAGGTGAGGTCTCCTATCTTCAACCTACTGTGATGTTTTGTTGCAATCTTGCTGGTTATAATGTCATGCTCATACGAATTGACTGATATAGTTATCTTGGTTCATCTTGATTAGCAATGGTGATGCTGGTTTGGTAAGAGACGGTGAAGCAGCAGTACCCGATGAGACTCATTAAATCCCTATGGCTGTTTCCGCAGTATCCTGCTTGGTTTTGGTGAACATTTGAATCGTATGGCTTCATGGTAGAATCTTCAGTTTCTTTTTGATGTTGTAGCAGAAGGAAGCCTAATGTTCTATTCCTTTTAGAAATATCAAATGTAACTTGCGTCTCCATCCAAATGTTGATATTTGATATGATACCACTCGAGAAAATATTGGACACATTTATTTCTGTCATCATTGTTCATCTGAGTGAAGAATGACCCTCAGTTTGATCCAATTAGTCTCAGCGCTTTGCTATTGTTAGTCAGCTCTAGTTTGTGCCAACATAGAATTTGCGTAATTTGAGACAAGTCAGTTATAGCATCAAATTATAGCATCTGTCACTTTTGGCGAGTACTCCCTCTGTATCAAAATATAAGACCTTTTTTGACACTGATCTATCAGTGTATCAGTGTCAAAAAAGGTCTTATATTTACAGAGGGAGTAATTTTTATGAGTTCCACTTCCACCAGTGCCTGAAGGTGATACTGTCACTCCCGCGAGCGTCTAGGTAGGCGATCCACGTCTCGCATGCGCCGCCGGCCACTCCGGCCGCGGCGGCCACCTCCTCGGTCTCCCCTAGACGCCGCTGCCTCCATGGAGATCGGCCTGCGAGCTGCCCTTGCGCGAGCGCCGGGGGGTTTCGCTGCCTCGGGCGTCCTCGGGCCGCGTGATGCTTCTCTTGGAGGGACGGACGCTGCCGGAGTTTGGCTCCCTCCCTCCATCTCCTTCGCGTCGAAGGAGGAGCTGCTCTTGGCGTCGCCCTTCCGGCCGGGCTTCCTCGCCGCCTCCACTCCGTCCATGCTGCGTCGTCGGCTGGCTGGGACTTCGCCTCCGCTTCTTCGGACGCCGGGCGATGCCCTTCTTCACTACTCGCTGACTCAGTTCTCCTCGCCGGTATGTTTCCCTCTCACTCCGGCGCCGGCCTCGACATCTCCGGATTTGGTATGGGTCCAAGTGTTGCCGCCGTCGCCACCGCCCGCCGCCTCCTCCATTGCCGCCCTGCTTAAGTCTTGGTTAGGCTCTGCTTTCGAAACCCCTGTTTGTCGTCAGTTTAGTGCTTGCTTATTCTCGGTTTCGGTTGCTAGTAAGCGTATTGCCCAGTTCATTGTCTCTTTGGAGGGTATCAATTATCAGGGTACTGTCGTCTCATTCCACGTCGATCCTCCGGCACGTGCCTACGCTCCTCCGAGGCTTTTCGTGGCTGAGTTTGAATTGCCGGCTGCGCCCTCCTTCCCGCCTAGCTCTTCCCTTCCCTCACCTCCTTTGACCCTCGCTGATGCAACGCGCTCTGACCAACGCTCCACGCGCGCTGCCGATGCTGACCGTCTCGCCAGTTCCTCGGGCTTGCCGTCTGATCCACTTCCCTCGGCCTCCCCTCAACAGGAGCAAGTTGACATACTGGCTGCTGCTCCCCATGCTCGTACTAGTCCCCCCCGTGATGGTCACCTCGTCTATAGTCAATTAGTTCCTGTGCAGTCCCGTACCGCGTGCCCGACCCGCCCAGTGAAACCTGCCATGCGTTCTGTCATTTTGGACGTCCTTGCATGTGGAATCTTGCCCACTCCCCTGGGCCCGCTGCCATGGCCTACTTACGATCGCTCCCAGGACGTAGGCCGCTGCATGGAGATCAGCATGCAGCCAACCACATCTCGCCTCGCTCCCAAGCCCATTCGCTCGCGCAGGGTGATCCCGATCGATCTGCTGGCGCCTGGAATACTGCCAAGGCCTGAAGGCCCTCTTCCCTGGCTGTCGTATCCGGCATGCATGCCACCCTGCCAGCCCAACCCACAAACGCCAACTAGGGCTCTATTCACGGGATGTGACTACGTCCCTCCCGAAACCTTTTCCTCGCCTCTGCCGGCTGCCAATTCCTCAAACCCCGTGCGCTCCACACCCATTGGTGGCGGCAAAGAATCCTACGCCCGTGTCCTCTCCTCCCCCTCCTATAGCATGCATACCCCTCCTCGGCTGAAATCATTCCATCTCTCCATCCCCAGAAACCCTGATTTCAGCATGCGCTGCCATCGCTGCCTTGCGCGTGATCACTTCGTGCAGGAGTGCCGAGACCCGTTTCGATGCCGGAGATGCTGGCAGGTGGGGCATGCCCAGCGCCATTGCGTGGCTATTTTACCACCCCCAAGCCTCGGCTCCTCATCCACCCCTTCTCACATCCCTCAAACACCCTCCGAGCCTAGCTCTCCTCCTGCTCCGCCTCCCGGTAGATCCTCCTCTTCCATCGCAGCCCCAATGGCTGACTTCATCCCGGTGCCCTTCGAGATCTCCTCCTCCTCCGAGGATGGCGAGCTTCCTTCTCCCCCCCGCATGGCCTCCCCACCACCACGCGTTTTCGCCTTCCCTGAGCAAGTTGATGCCGCCGAAGATGACGAGGAGGAAGAGGATCCGGAGGAGATTGAATTCGAATCAGGGGAGGAATCTACTGATTCGGATGCAATCCCACCCATGTTCCCTCCTTCTCCTCCGCGACATCGCCGAGACTACTCCAATGTCTTCATGCCACATGTTCCTCTTGAGCACTTCCAGAACCTTGCCTTTGCCTTTGTCAACCCACCGTGCCCATCTCCCCACGCCTCCATCCGCAGAGCTCTCCAATCCGGGGCGGGGGACCCCCAGGTGGCCATTAGGGCTTCTTCTCATGGAGCGGGCCTCGTCATCTTTGGCTCGGCCTATGAACGAGAAATCTCCTGCCTTTCCAGCCCTTTCAACTGCCCAGTTAACTCTGTCCAGCTGGTCCGCCACGAGGACACTGACAACAGGTTCCTTTTTCGCCTGGGCACGGTTTCCGCCTTAAACATCGAAGACTTTCCCATCGAGTACTGGTTCACCGACACTATCACCAATTCCGTGGTCCCCTTTGCTTGTCCCATCCAGATAGATCCTATCTGCCTCACCGGCGTTGACTACTCGGCCGTCCTCGTCTCTGTCAAGAGCAGGACCCTCACCGATGTCCCTCACTCCATCCTCATCCACGGCTTCTCGGGCCTCGGTGCGATCGCTACGGTCCTGGTGGTACGCTCGGAGGAGCTGCCACCGAACCCCGCCTTCCCTGTTGACTCCGACTCCGACACCAGTTATGGGGGAGGCGATGGAGGCGATGATGGGGGTGACGGTGGAGATGGAGACTTACCTGCTGATATGGATGCGGCCATGGCTCCGCCCCCTCCACCGCCCTCGGATGCGCTCTACCGCGACCGCGTGGTGGTTCTACCCGGGGGCCAGACCATGATGGCCAACCACAAGCCAATGGTGGTGGCGGTCCCCCTCGACGCTCGTCCGGCCGCTGTCGACGTCAAGCTGTTCGCCGGCTTCTACGACATCCGCATCACCGGCAGGAACGGCGAGAGGTGCTTCTACCACATCCCCATGCGCCCAGCAGGCTCCCCGCGCCTCATCGTTGCCAATCTTGCTTCCTGCTCCATTGGATACCTAAACAAGGTTGGCACGGTGGGGGAGAGGCGCAAGCCCATCACCGACGCCGACATCTTCTGCATGGACTGGCGCGGGCGCAGTTTCGGCAACATCGTCTCCGGGGAGGCCCAGGTCATGGAAGCCCTCGAGCGCTTTGACTCGGGCGCCCCCCTAGCCCCCCCTCCAGCGCCTCTGCTGCTCGAGGCCCCGCCGGCCTCGCCTACTACGCCGCCGCCTTCTTCCCCCACCTTCGTCCCGGTGCTGCCTCCCAAGGGCAAAACTTCCATCGTCTTCACTCGCCGTAGCGCTCGTCTCAAGGAGAGGGAAGAACCCACGCGCATGTCAATGCTCGAGAAGGCCACGCTGCTCAAGAAGTCCAAGCTGGAGGGGCTCAGGCAGAAAGTTTCTTCCCCTGGGCTCCTGCCGGCGGCCGAACTCATGGAGCTGGCGGCGAAGGAGCCGTCCCCTCTGCCTCGCCCGGACGTGCTGGAGCTGGCGGAAGCTTGCGGGGTCTCCGAGATCGACCTGAACAAGGTGGCACCCGAGTTCTCCGATGTGTGACAGCCTCATCTTCTTCGGTCGGCAACGGCGCTGCTACCGGTCTTTCATTCCCTGCGGCTGCAACTCCCTGGGCAATTTTAGTTGTAGCAACTTTGTCTTTTACCGTTGTAGCATGCCGCCTTGTCTCTCCCCCCCTATGTATTCGTATCTCGCAGCTGTGCTAGTGCTGTCATCGGGGTATCTCTTTCTGTAGTTCTAGGGTTCTCCCTAGATAGCTTCGACCCCAGTTCGTTTCTGCTATCCGCTGTAACCTGGCCCCGCACGGGCATCGTTATCTACCACTATTGCTATTATATCTGTCCCTCGTCGCCTAATCTGTTATCCAATGACTAAAAGCCTTAACATCGCCTCATGGAATGTTCGGGGTCTTGGACGCCCGAACAAATGTGTTGATGTAAAAAAAGCCTTACAATCTGCCCAAGGTTCGATCCTTTGCCTTCAAGAAACTAAGCTGCAAGATATTCCACCTTTTAAGGCTGTCTCTTTTCTGCCGATCGGCCTTAGAAACTTCCATTACCTCCCGTCGGTTGGGGCATCCGGGGGGCTGCTAATCGCTTGGGACGACGCTAATCTAGAGTGCACTAACGTTCATCTAGACCGGTTCTTCATCACGTGTTGGTTCTCCTTCCGGGCAACTGACGTTTCCTTCGCTATTACCAACGTATATGGGTCGTGCGATCTTTCCCTTAAACAAGAATTCTTGGACTCCCTAATCCTTGCGTCGTCTACGATTACTTGCCCCTGGCTGGTATTCGGGGATTTCAACCTTATTCTTCGCCCAAGAGACAAATCTTCCAACCACTTTAACTCTAACGAAGCTAGGCTATTTGCTTCGGCCATTAACTCCATGCAGCTCCAAGAAATCCCGCTCCTAGACCGTCTCTACAGGTGGTCTAATCAACAAGACAACCCTACTCTAGTCCGGCTAGATAGGGCTTTCGTTAACATGGCTTGGTCATCGGTGTTCCCGGACTCCACGCTCTCTTCTTTGACAAGGACTACCTCGGATCACGTCCCGATTTTGTTACATGCATCCTCGGACATACCAAAACCCTCAATCTTCAGGCTTAATAACTGTCTCCTGTCTAACCACTCGTTTCTGCAGCAAATCTCAACCACCTGGTCTAGCGTGGGTCCTCGCCACTCCCATTTGGGCAGCGCGGGCAAGCTTTGCCTAAAATTAAAACGGTCTAGAAATGTTGCGAAAAAGTGGGCAGTTAATGCTAAAACCCCAAAGCGTCTGGCTACAAACTGCACTACAACCATCGATTTCCTCGACAAGCTGGAGGAGTTTAGACCCCTTTCAACTCTTGAGCTTAGTCTCCGAATGGCGGTTAAGGTAGCGCTTCATCGTTACAATAAAAGCCTGGCGGACTACTGGCGGCAACGGGCCAAGTTGCGAGAGTGCACTATTGGAGATGAGAATTCGGCCTACATGCATGCCTGTGCCTCCGTTCGGTTTCGCAAAAATCAAATCAAGACTCTTCATGTTGATGGCCAAGACATCTCCTCCCACCTAGGCAAAGAACGCGTTCTTCATAGCTACTTCACCGACTTGCTTGGCACTTCCGCCCAATCCTCCTTCAACTTCGATCTTCCGAATCTCTTTCGCGACTCCCAGCTAACTCACTCTCAGGCGCTTTCCCTGTCTCGGCCTTTCTCTATGGATGAGCTTCGTGCGGCGGTTCTGGCCATGAACTCGAATGCAAGCCCGGGTCCAGACGGTTTTGGCCCGGCTTTCTTCAAGGCCAATTGGGACCTCGTGAAATTTGATCTTCTGGCCCTTATGGAAGAGTTTTATAAGGATACTGTCCAACTAAATCGTATTAACAAAGCCTTCATCGTGCTTCTTCCCAAAACAGTAGGTGCTACCTCTCCGGACAACTTCCGTCCGGGCTCCCTTCAAAATTGCACCATCAAGCTTAGCTCCAAATGCCTTACCTCTAGAGTCCAACCATTTATCTTCTCTATCATCCACCAGGATCAATCTGGATTTATCAAAGGTAGAAGCATTGCGGATAACTTTACGTATGCCGCTGATATTGTTCAAACGTGCTTTAAGCGCAAAAAAGCAGCTATTGTGCTTAAACTTGACTTCAAAAAAGCATTTGACTCGGTCTCCTGGACCGCTCTGGGAGCTATCATGCTTGCCAAGGGCTTCCCCGAGATTTGGTGCAATTGGGTTGACAGCCTGAACCGTTCTAGTCAGTCGGCTGTTGTTCTGAATGGCAAGCCTGGCCCTTGGATCAACTGCAGACAGGGGCTACGACAGGGCGACTCGCTTTCTCCCTATCTTTTCATTATTGTTGCTGATGTCCTTCAGCGTCTGATCTACCAATCCTCCAATGATGGTAGGTTAGCTCACCCAATTAATCAGGAGCTTCCTTGCCCAGTTCTTCAGTACGCTGACGATACGTTGATCATCTTGCCGGCGGAGGCTGCTCAACTTCAGACCTTAAAAGCTATCCTGCTTCAATTCTCTCAAGCCACGGGGTTGCATATCAACTTCCATAAGAGCACGTTTGCCCCCATCCACGTGCCTCCTGAGTTAGCCAACGATTTAGCCAACATTTTTGGTTGCCCGGTTGCTTCTTTCCCCCAGTCCTACCTCGGCCTTCCTCTATCTACCCACAAACTTCGCATCGCCGATTTCTTTTTCATTATCGACAAGATTGACCGCCGCCTTGCTGGATGGCGTGGGATCCTTCTTTCTATTGCTGGGCGAGCTATCCTGGTTAGAGTTGTTCTTAGAGCCCTACCTATATATGCCATGACTTCTCTGCTGCTGCCAATGGGTGTTGTCGCTGAATTAGATAAACGCTGCAGAGCCTTTTTTTGGGCGGGTCAAGACAAAGTTTCGGGAGGCCAATGCAAAGTTGCTTGGGATTTTGTGTGTGCACCTTTCACTCGTGGGGGACTAGGTTTCTCTTCTCTCCAACACCTCAACTCCTGCCTCCTTCTCTCTCATTTAACCAAGAGTCACTCACGATCTACGGCTCGCGGGGTTTCTCCGTTGGCTGCTAGATATGGGTGGTCCGAAGACCAGGACCTAGGTACTACTCATGCTCATGATTCCCATGTGTGGCGTGATATCGCCAAGGGGATCCCCCTCTTTCGGAGCTTAACGCAAGTGGACGTCGGCAACGGCACTTCCACTGCCTTCTGGCTTGATCTCTGGGTTCCGCGCTCTACAGATATTCTCGCTTCACGGTATCCTGCTCTGTTCTCTCATGTTCTCCGACCCTCGGCTTCTGTTGCCAGGGTTCTAAGCTCTCCGGATCTGTGCCTCGATCTCGCTCCACGCCTAACTAATGCTGCTGAACTTGAACTGGGCTGCCTACGCAACTTGCTGGCTTCTGTTTCCTTGAATTTGCAGGAACTAGACCGCCGAACAGGTCGATTTGATGGCAAGCCGCTGACTTGCAACGCGGCATACAAGGCTATGTGGGAGGGAGAGCCTGTCGATCCCTTGGCAATGGCCATCTGGAAGAATTTCGCTCCAAACAAATGTAGAATTTTCCTCTGGCTGGCAAACAAGAATCGTCTCTTCACCAACGAACGGCGTTTTCGTCGAGGCATCGCTACTTCTCCGGCTTGCCCTCTCTGTCCGGGGACAGAGTCCGTAAACCACCTGCTTCTGCACTGCCCGGAGCTCACTACTCTGTGGAGAGAACTCTCCTCTCTCACTCCAGATATACCCGCAGATCTTTCGGATCTTTGGGCCAACGACATGCAGAATAAAGTTCGCTCTACAATAATCATCGCCATCCTTTGGAACATTTGGAAAAGAAGGAATGCAAAAGTCTTCAGGGACGACACTCAACCGGTTCACCTCATCGCTCGTTCTGCCGCTGATGATGTTCT
>NC_041385.1:227967345-227969359 GCF_002162155.2 Triticum dicoccoides | reverse complement strand
TGTTTCCTCTGCTGTAAATAGTGTCTGGTTATCAATGAAAAGGTTCAGGCCGGCGTAAGCCCGCCGTAGCACCGTCAAAAAAACCAGTGCCTGAACTCGGAAGTTTAGATGATTTTACTATTGATTTCATCTGAGACATACATCACGGCAATGCCTCTCAAGTGATGCTTCCCTCAGGTTCAAAAAAAGGTGATGCTTCCCTAAAACAAAACCACGCATTAAAAAAAACACTCTCTGTTCATGTGTTTTTAATCCCTATGTACTTTCCCGAAATGGATAATAGTGAAAGAAACTGAAGTTCTACCAGGATGACCAGCTGCTTAAATCAACAAGCATGGCTTAGAACATTCTCTAAGATGCATGGGTCATCTTCTAGCTTCTAATTAAATGAAAAATCACCAGTTATACAAAGCTGGGGTTTTACACTGAACTTTCGACATCCTGCTCACTGCTCAGGCAGAAGAAAAGCACAAAAAAGATGAAGCAACAGCGAAACCTATTTTTTTTATTCCAGAAGCAATACTTGGTAGGGCTCGTTCCTAATTAGTACATGAATTTCGTAAGAAACAGTTGAATTTCAGCCTTCATCTTCTCCCATAGCCCACTGCTAGCTAGCCGTGCGCTGAGCGTCACACCTGCAGTTGCAAACACACAACGCATAGAAGAAGCCCATATATATATATATATCCACCATGCAATGCAAACCTACACCTCAACGGAAGAATTAATGAGAAGCGTCCTCATCTTACCTCGCGCTGCTCTTCTCTCTGGGCTCCGCCTGACCAGCTGCCCCGGGCCTCGGCGCGCCGGCGCCGTTCGCTCCGCCGGACGCGGCGTGGTGCCGGTCGCCCTGCGCGTACCCGGCCATCGTCGTTTGCGGCGCCGGAGCTGACACGTGAGGCCGCGCGGGCATCGGCCCGTTGCCATTGGCAGCACGGACGGCGCCGGCATTGCCGCTGTAGAAGCCGCCGGGCACGACCCCGGTGCTGGCGCCGTGCAGCACGCCGCCGGGGGGCCGGGCGCCGTTGTTGTAAGCCGAGACGAGCAATATCTGCTGCTGCTGCTGCTGCTGGTGCAACGTGGTGGCGCAGCACGCGCACTGGTCGGCCCGGCGCCTGAGCGCGGCGTTCTCGGCGCGCAGCACGGCGTTCTCGCGGCGGAGGCAGGAGACCTCGCGGTAGCACCCCTCGGAGGGGTCGCGCTCGCGCCACCGCGCCTCCCACGTCAGCGTCTCGGCGGCGCGGCGGCGCGCCGCCTCGGTGGCGTTGGCCTTGATGAGCTTGGTGAGGTTGGCCACCCCGAAGACGAGGTGCAGCGCGCGGAAGTCGTTCATCCTGTTGGCCGGGAAGTAGGCGGCCAGCTCGCAGTTGGGCTCGCACTTGCGACGCTGGTGCTTGCACACCGCGCACGCCCCGCCGCCGCCGCCCCCACCCCCGCCTCCGCCGTTGCCGTTCACGCCGCCGGTCATGTCGGTCCGGGCTACGCACAGTGCAGAGAGGAGAGAGATGCGTGTGTACGATTCTACGCGTATATATGCGCTCCCAAAGATAGTAAGGTGGAAGTAGGGTTTACGGTTTTGTAGGTTGCTCACAGGAAGATTTCACCGAACAAATAGATAGGCCCATGGAAACTTCTACTGATACATCGTACAAAAACATACACACATATAATCAGTACACGTAGTAGTTTCATTTCACAGACCATGCAATTATGTCACGTGACGCATGCATGGAGTGACGCATGCACCACGTGTCTTCAGTTTCTATGCAATACAAAAATGCATTTTTATTCAAGGAAACACTGCAAGATGAGACATGTGTGATCCACTAAACTAAGAAAATAAGAAAGCACTGATGTGTACATCTTGTACCTGAACAGAAATCCTTCCAGAATGCATCAGCAGAAAAGAACATGGCATCAGTTGTATGTCTTCTTCAGAAAAATGGAGAGGCCATCTTCAATTGTACAGCACAACATTATGATTAATCGCTTACAAATCCGGAGCTCACATATG
>NC_041385.1:227929988-227967122 GCF_002162155.2 Triticum dicoccoides | reverse complement strand
AAACAAACCGTTTCATTCTGACTTGGTATCAGTCTCTCACAATGGATCACCGACATGGTTGAGGAGAAATTTCGGATAATAATCTGTTGGGAGCCCACAGCACAATCATACTTCTCACTTATGTGTTAGCGAGCCAAAGGCCCAAAGTAAGAACACATTCATCTTTATATCTTGTTCTGTGGTCACTTACCCAGAAGTACCTGGGCTTTTTCCTCACACAATCACACTATTATTTCAGGATGTCTAATGGATCAACCACCATAAAATTTGATCCATTCACCCAACGAATGGGCATGGCTATAATATCAAAGAACTGTGACAGAATAAACCAATTAGCCGATTTCAAGGTGCTTTGTGCATAAGCTCAACAACACAACATGCCCCTTCTCCTGACCAAAGTTGAATCGACAAATCAAGCAGGTGTTGCTTCCTTGCTGCTATCTGCTGCATTGACACCTTTGAAGTTCAATATGCCAGAAAGGCCCCGGCCTTTGGCGAGGCGCTCAAGTTCAGCCAGCTTCACCTTGAGATCTTCTAAATCTTTAGCTAAAATCTCTTCCTTTTGTCTCAGTTCCTGTGGATCAGTGAAAAACATTAAGCTAAATGGTCTGATCGAAACTTATGTATACAATTAGACCTATGATGAGTGAAAAACATTATAAACTGGGAAGGAAAACAATTGAACACATGTGTTCTGATCGAAACCTATGTGTACAACTAACTTGCCACAAGGGATTAATTTAATAAACTAATGTACTCTCGACTACCCAAAATGTTATTATTTTAATATACATACATTCTAATTGACTGTATGTGATTTATAAAAATATACAAAACAAATATAGATTACAGAAATCTCATTCTTAATTAGCATAATTTTGAATTTGCTCACTTTTGCGCAGATTCGGTAATTTGATTTCCTCTCCCCTCCATATTGAGCAAATACCATTTAAACAACTAGTCGCAAAATCTATAATCTGTGATAGTTGCACTTATCTTATCAACCCCATCATTCTTCAACTTGTATACTCCACCCATCAAACATATATTTGTCAACCATATCAAGAAAATATGATTTACCAGATTAAATTTTGTAGGCACTAACCATTCTCTATAACTATGACCAATGCAGTTGGAAATGGAAAGAACAGCCTGTGGTTGTCGTCATTAGTACCTTAGTATGCTTATTGGGTTAATTCCTAGCATCCCAGGTATTTACATACTTCCACATGTTTTCAGAAGAGAGTTCAAGATGGTGGCCAGATGGTTGAATAAAATCTTCTAGCATATTAAATTAGTATCTGCATGTCCATTCCATGTACCTGATAGTAACATAGCATGTACAAACTATCACCTGATATAATAAATTAGGAATGATCATATGATCAGTCTCTGGTAGTCACTTAATCAGGATGTTTGGATGAGGGGTTGCTTGAGATTTAGTTCAAAAATATACCTAGTAAAATCCTGTGTTCTTAAGACACTAGAGACATCCTAATTATCTGCAATTGTACCAAATTGTGCATTTAATAAACTTTCTTAACACAAAATGTGCAACGGAAAGAGCTTTATCTGAAGAATTTAAGTACAACTTCTTTTATTTCTATGGCCTGCCTTATATAATCCTTCCCCAGATTCCACCTGGTGTGGGAGCTTCTAGCACTGAGTCTGTCCGATGGCTACACAATAGGGGCTTATAGATACGGTTTTCTGGTGTGCAGTGTTTCTCAAGATAAAAATAATAATTAACCGCTATAGGACTGAATAGCAAACATGGCATGCATGGACATGTTAGCACGGTCCATTTAACTGATTTTAGAGAACTAAGCAAAGAAATAAGACAATGTAGAGAAATAATATAATAAAGTAAAAAAATATACAGTGCTACCTCAAGTTCCTGTTTACGAGCTTCCTCCTTTCTAGCCTCTGACCTAGCACTTCTTTGCACCTCGAAAATTAAAGCAGCGACAGCAACCTACAATCAGAGACATAGCATAAGGCTATTATTGTTTGGTGAAATTTCAATTGCTTGTATTACAGCAAGGTACGTAAAGTTAACCAAGGGCTTAGAAAATACCGAAAAGATGAAGCCTTCTCCAATGAGATCTGTAGCAGCTTGTACTGCCTTCTCCTCATCTAAAGGTCTGATAGCCACATTAGTAGCATGCCCATAAATGCGCCTTTGTATCCTTGTAGTGATACGATGGTTTGTCTGCAATATGTGTTATAGGGATTGTCAGTTCACTTTGTTTTGACAACTAAAAGAGAAGGAATGATCCTGCCTCTCAGGCGATCACACGAAAATAAATATGAGGACCTAGAGTATAATTAGTTCCAGATCATTTGTTCCAGTAACTAGGAATAGCTAGTTGTTCACAGCTACCAAAACACATAACCCCGAGGCAGAAAATCTGCCACTGAGGTTCACTCTCAGGGGCTGTTTGGTTTGTGACTAAGATTGCCAGAGATTGCCACACCTAAGGTTAGGCAAGTTTGACCAACTTAGGTGAGTGTTTGGTTCAAGCCACACCTTAGGCAAGCCACACTAGGGCCCCACATGGCATAGACGTACACACAAAAAATGTGGCAAGATTCCCTTAGGCTTGCCAACTTGTGGCTCTCATTTTGAAGAACTAACCTTACGCAAGTTTGGCAACATTTTATGGCAAAGTGTGGCATTGCTAGGCCTAAAACCAAACAGCCCCTCACATTTCTAATGATTCAAACAATACTTGAACTTAGAGCAACTCTAGCAGAGTCGCCAAAAGGATCCGATTGCCAAAATAACCGCTTTTACGGTGAAACACCAGATAAAACCAGTCTAGCAGAGTTCGCCATATGGATCTGGATCGTGAAAAAGTATGCAACACACTCCAAAACCAGGTTCATAGCCACCATATTTGGAGGCCGGGGGTGATGTTTTGGAGCGCGGTCCAAACCTAACCACCTGTGCGGGAAGTTTCACCTCTCTCGCCATCCGCCCACGCGGCCTCTTCCTCTCTCTTCTCTCTGTTCCAATGGTGCAGTCACCCATACGAATCCCGTAGCCACTTATATCACCGGGAAATGAGCCATTCAATGGCCGCAACCACGTGTCCAACTGCCTGCGCCCGTTCCCGCCACATTTTCCCGTCGGCCAGCCGCCCGCAGCTATTAAGAGGCCGGCGCCTCCCCGTCCCTATCCACTACTCCACTTCCCCTCTCCACCTTTTCCCCTTCCTTCTCCGGCTACACCACTTCTCGTTCTCCCCATGTCACTTCGCCCAAGGCCAGACTAGGTCGAGCTCACGATGGAGGAGGCAAGGCAGTTGGGCGAGGAGGCGCGTAGGAGGAGGCCGACGACATCAAGAGTAGTGGGACCGCTGGTACGCGCTGGAGCACGCCGACTTCGAGGACAACCCGAGGTCGAAGATCCCCTCTCCCAGTCCATCCTCAACGAGTACCGCAACACGGCCGCGTCAAAAGCTGCCTGACGTCGCGCCGATGCCCGGCCATGTCCGACTTCCCACCGCTCTCTCATTGCTAGAGAAGTTTAGGAGGCAAGGCAGTTGGGTAAGGAGGCCGCGCAGGAGGAGGCCGACGGCATCAAGGAGTAGTAGTGGGGCCGCTGGTACGCGTTGGAGCACATCGACTCAGAGGACGACCCGAGACCGAGGATCCCCTCCTCTGGTCGGTCCTCGACGAGTCCCGCAACACGTCCGCGTCAAAGGCTGCCTTACCCTGCGCTGATGCCCGTCCATGTCCAACTTTCCACAGCTCCCTCATTGCCAGGGAGGCTTGGGAAGCACGCCACGCCGCCTACTTCCACGACACCACCAGGGTCGGTGTAGCCTTCGAGGAGACCGTGTAACTTCACCCAAGGCCAGATTGGGTCGAGCTCACGGCAGAGGAGGCATGGCAGTTGGGTAAGGAGGTCATGTAGGAGGAGGCAGACAACATCAAATAGTAGTAGTGTGACCGTTGGTACGCACTGGAGCACGCTGACTCCGAGGAGGACCCGAGGTCGAGGACCCACCCCTCCAGTCCATCCTCGACGAGTCACACAACATGTTGTAGCATGCTGACTCCAAGGACGACCCAAGGTTGAGGATCCCCTCCTCTAGTCCGTCCTCGACGAGTCCCGCAACACGGCCCCGTTAAAAGCAGCCTGACGCCACGCCGATGCCCGGCCACATCCGATTTCCCACCACTCCCTCACTGCCAGGGAGGCTTGGGATGCCTCACACCGCCTACGTCCAAGATGCCGCCTGTGCCAGCGTAGTTTTCGAGGAGATGGTGGTAGAACGGGCGTTGGAGGCAGAGAGGGAGCACGCCATTTGGGCTGACTACGATGTTGCGGCGGCAGCACACACGGTGACCACGGAGATAGAGCACGCCATCTGGGACCATCCCCATTGGCCAAGCCACGCCTGACCACAACGACGGCACCCGGGCGACATGGGATGCAGGCGCGCTCGCCCAATTCTGCGCTACCGCGCTACCAGGGGCCGTGGCCGCGTCTATGAGGCTGATCCTGTCCCCTACAAGTCCCACGCCGGCCCGGCTCGTTGCATGTAGTCCTCGACCCGCCGCGGACTACTAATCCAGTTGCTACATAATAAGTAAAAAGCGCCCCCCCCCCCTATATTATATATTTATCAACATTTTCCCCCTATATAAGAACTTTGTATTTCAATGGCATTCGAATTTAATCAAGTTTTACTGTTTGAATCCCTCCAATTAGAAGTATTATTGAGTTGATCCAACCAAAATAAATAAATAAAGAGGGGAAATGTTATGGAAGCTCAGTGTTTGTGCAGAGTCTCCGCAACCTTCAATAATTTATGGAGCGCCCTTCAAAACGGTTTTGGAGGCTGCGGATATGGCACATCTGCTAGAGTTGCTCTTACAGACATCAAATCTATCATAAAGAGTATCTGGGTTTACCGATAAAGAAAGCACTAATTAATTCCTGATGAAATTCTAATAAACTAAGTAAGCCTGATTGATAGATGTGCGACCTGAAAGTTCTTTTCTAAACCACATTACATAACCGTGCTTTCCAAGTCACATAAGGCACATTGTCATGGAATTAGAAACCATTGTCATCCTGAGTTAATCACTGCACAAAAGTGTCGTCAGACCGCAGCAACACTACAAAATGCTAATTCATCAGTTTTCAAACTTTTTAAATCTGTAAAGACCTAATCAGATCTCCTCCCATGGGCCATCCCAACAGCTTCGTCCTGCGCCGTCCTTGCCCTGGAAAGGAGATGCGGGAGGGCGGAGAGAATCGAACCTGGGCGATGCTGATGATGAAGTCGCGAAACTTGGGGTGGACGGCGGCCTGGCTCTTGAGGCGGTTGGCGATAGGCTTGGACAGCGTCCGGAGCAGCAGCGTCCCCAGCTTCATCACCGGCAGCGCGGCCATGGCGGCGGCGGCGGTCCTTGGCCTCCTCCTCCTCCTCCTCCGCTATTCCTCCTCCCCGAATGTTGGGCGTGGGCGATCGACGGGGATGGAAGGGATTCGGTTCGACTCGGGACACGCGGGGATTCGATTCGTGTCGATGGTGTGAGGAAAGAGAACCTGAGAAACGGAACGGAACGGAACGGGGGGAAGTGGACTTTGGTGTTGGGATTTTCTTTTGACTAACCCGTCGGCCCCTTTTAAATGTCTACAATTCAACAAAGTGTGTTCCTTGTCAAACAAGCCTACACAAACTAAAGTGACATCTTCACATCAAAGGGGGTTTCTCGGTCAAATCAGCATGTAAAGCGTATGTGGACATGTTGATAAGGGAGGATAACAAACAGCAAGGTGCCAACTCATCAAATGGAGAACATGATTTTGAAATTTTCAAGGCTATTTGGAAACAAGAGTGTCCTCCAAAGATGCATCATTTCTTGTGGAGATTCACGCATAATAGTCACCCAATGTATGTGAATGTCAGTAAAAGGGGTGTAGAGCTTGATATACGATTTGTTGTTTGTGGCCAGTTATTTGAGGATGGGGGGCATCTTTTTTTGAAATGCAAATGAGTGAAGCGAAAGATGACGAGCGTTAATGCTGGAGGAGGTGAGAGTGCAGCTGTCACAACAAAATTCGGCAAGGGAAGTAGTAGATGCAATCTTACAACTTTCAGAGGAGCAAAGAATGCTTAACATTGCTCTCCTTTGGTCTTGGTGGCATGAGAGAAACCGTGGAAATTATGGTGAATGCAGAGCCACGGTAGAAGAATTCCAAATGCTGCTCGTTTTCATGTGAATGAGTGGAATGAGTTTCTGAACAAGAAAGCGGCTACCCACATAATCATACATAGCTCTTGGAAGCCATCACCGACAGATTTTATTAAAATTAACATTGATGAAGCTTTTTCTAAACACAATGCATAGTGGATGGGGATTAATATGCAGAGATGCCTTCCGTGAAATACTCTTCGCTGTAGCTGGCTCATCCCAATCCATCTTCAATGCTTTACACGTTGAGACGGTGGCCCTTTGTACTGCTGATAACTGGGCTGATCAAATGGGGGTGGGCAGGGTCCAATTTGAGATCGATTGTTTAGTGCTACAACATGTTATGTCTTTGGATGATTATCACTTGTCTTCTCTGGGATAAATGTTTAAAGAGATTAAGATGAAGCTTGCCACACAATTTATTCAGGCCATGGTAGTACATACGCCACGAGAATGTAACAAGCCAGCGCATGTGCTAGCTGCTATTGGTGCGGGATTAGCTGCTGAAATGCCTAACAAGCGGTTCTCTAACTATCAAGATGATGTAACATGTGATGTTACAGGCGATTTAGCCGTGCCTTAATGGAATACGAGTGTTCCATCTAAAAAAACTAAAGTGACGGAATTTGGTTGGGAAGTGTATTGTGATAGGTTAGGTATGTTGATGTTATATGTTGAGCAACCCAGTAGATCAGGCAAAATCTTGATTGTTAAGATTGTTGTAAGGACGATTGCTAAAGTCCATAGAGGCTGAATTGCGATGCTAACACGGATTTCTTCCATGTTGTGGTTAATGGGTGTTTGAGTCAATGCATAATTAGATCTTTTTCAGGGGCATAATTAGATTTCTCTGTGATGGTAATACCATAATAGTAGCATGTCGAGTGAGGTGGGCCTCTGCAATTGCTGTTTTTGGGCAAACACATGCTTTATTAAACTTCAAACCGAACGTTTACATGTACCATGACCAGATCATAAGGAGTTCCAAGCCATACATAACGATCAGTACCTAAAGAGCTAGCGTGTTTTGCTAAGCGATGAGCCTTGAAATTAAAATTCCTACCTTCAAACAGAAAATGACATCCAGAAGAAGCTGATTTGCGAGCATTAGGACATCTCCAACGCCAACCCTCAAACTGCCCGCATACGCCTAACTGTGGAAGACATCCAATGCGGGCATGTATTGGTCCGTAGGATGATCTATACGTACTTTCTCCCGCAAACCGGAAACAAACATGGGGGGTTTTGCGGGGCGTCGAGACAGCAACCACGCCCGCTTCTGACCACCCTGGCCCACCCAAACCCCCTCCTCCCTCGCCCACGTGTGTTCCCGCCGAAGGCCAGCTGCCCGCATTCATGCTGCTATAGAGCACGCCACTCCATATTGAAAACGGTTCAGAGCGGACGCGACCTCTCGCTGCCTTCGCCATTAAAGTGGCGCAGTGCCACCCGCGACGCATCTCCAGTGTCCGCGCCTGTTCAATGCCAGAGACGCGTTACTAAACTGGACTAGATGAATATCTACCACGTCCATTGAATGCCCCGTTCGTCTGTATGCCGCCATTAAGCAGGCTCGCCGATCGAGAAACCCACTCCAGCACCGCACATTGACGCACCCGGATGTCCGGCCTATTTAAAGGCGGCCACACACGGCTAACTCCACGCCACAACACAATCCGCACACCCAATACATTAAGTACTAGAGAAGCAACCAAAAGAAGACAATGACAATGATATTGGTGTTGCTTCTTACTAATGCTATTGTAGTTGTAGAATGATACGTCTCCAATGTATCTATAATTTTTGATTGTTTCATGCTATTATATTATCAATCTTGGATGCTTTATATGCTTTTATATGCAATTTTATACTTTTTTTGTGAGCTAACCTATTAACTCAGTGTCAGTTCCTATTTTTTGCATGTTTTTTGTCTTTTTGGAAAATCAATACCAAACAAACCTCAAACACGATAAAACTTTACGGTGATTTTTTCTGGACTAAAAGGGACCTAGAAGCTTCGGGAGGAGGACAGAGGAGATATGAGAGAGCCACAATCTCCACACGACGCCCCCAGGGGGGTGCCACCTGAGCTTGTGGCCCCCACGTAGCTTCATTTGACCTAATTCCAAGCCTATAAATTCCCATAAATCCCGGAACCAACAAAGATCCACCCTAAACATTTTTTTCACCACCGCAAGCTTCTGTTCTTCCGTGATCCCATCTGGAGGCGTTTTCCGATACCCTGCCAAAGGGGGAATTGATCATGTAAGGCTTCTTCATCAACTTTGCCGCCTTCCGATGACCACCACAGACCTACGGGTCCGTAACTAGTAGCTAGATGACTTATTCTTCTCTCTCTCTCTAATGTTCAATACAATGTTCTTCATGATCTTCATGGAGATCGATTCGATGTAATATTTTTTGCAGTGTGTTTGTTGGGATTGGATGAATCGTTGGTTTATTATTGGAATATTTATTGAAAGTAATTGAATCTTTTCTGAATTTTAGTATGCACGATTATTATAGCTTTGTATTTCTCTCTTCTGTCCATTTGGTTTGGCCAACTAGATTGATTTATCTTCAGTGGGAGATGTGCTTTGTGATGGGTTCAAATCTTGCGGTGTCCTCACCCAGTGACAGTAGGGGTAGCGAGGCATGCATTGTATTGTTGCCATTAATAGTAAAACGACGGGGTTTAATCATATTGCTTGAGTTTATTTTGTCTACATTATGTCATCTTGCTTAAAAGCGTTACTCTGTTTTGTCATGAACTTAATACCGTATATGCATGTTGGATAACGGTCGATTGGTGGAGTAATAGTAGTAGATGAAGAATTGTTTTGGTCTACTTGTCACAGATGTAATGCCTATATACATAATCATTGCCATGAATATCATCATAACTACGCGCTTTTCTATCAATTACCCGCTTACCCACCGTATGCTATGTTTCGAGAGGGAAACTTCTAGTGAAAACTATGGCCCCGGGGTCTACTTTTATCATATTACTGAAACCAAAAATACCTTGCAGCAATTTTACTCTTTTTTATTTTTATTTTTCAATTTATCTATCTATCACTATCAGATTTAATCCTTGCAAGTAACGAGTTCAAGGGGATTGAAAACCCTCTTGCTCGCGTTGGGTGCAAGCATTTGCTCTTGTGTGTGTAGATACTGCTTGCTAGGAATTTGCGTGGTTCTCCTATGGGTTCGATAACCTTGGTTCTCACTGAGGGAAATACTGATCGCTACTAGATTACTTCACCATTTCTCTCCGGGGGAAATCCCAACGCAACTCACAAGTAGCAGAAAGAATTTCTAGCACCGTTATCGTGGAGACATCATCTAATACCTACAGGTTCTTACACATAAATTATCATTTACTTGCTCTACTTTTTATTTGCCTCTCTTTTTAATCTACCTCCACTTCTCTAGAAAAAATAAGAAAACACAAAAATATTTTATTTCACTCATTTGATGTGCCACTATGGCTAGTTCTTTGTTTGTTTCTTATACCCCTGAAAATGAAGTGCTTAATTTTAACAAAGGGGAGGAGAAAATTTAAAAGATGCTTATGTTGGGAAAGGTATGGTTTCTAGATGATTGTGCCAATGGAACACTATTCTCAATAGTGGTTCCATAGCTCAATCTAAGGAAACAAATGTCATGCCAGTGATTCAATATATACTATGCTTGTTTCACATAAATTATGAATGATTGTGAAAGCATGATAGATGCATAAGTATGGAAATGATACACAAGGATCTGAAGTTGTAAAGATTTGATAGGACGAAGGCTATACACAAAGCAAAAGCATGGAAAAACATCGGATTGCCACTGGTGTAAAAGAAAATGTGCTAACTAGATTATTGACTCTAGTGCAAGTGGGAGACTATTGGAAATATGCCCTAGAGGCAATAATGTTGTATTATTATATTTCTGTGTTATAAAATTAAGAGTTTATATTTCATACTATAACTTCTATGACCCAGGAACATGCAATTCAGTGGAAAACTCATATGCACGTGTGGAATGATAAATGGTAAAGAATAGGTTCCTAGTCTTGCCTCTAAGATTGGCTCAAGTGTTGTTTGTGATCATGTTTTCCAGATCTTATAATATCGTTAAGTGTAACGATAGTCCTAAAAGAACATTGAGACTATGGCGTTAGAAGAACGATCATATTGAATCGACCCAAACTTGTTTGTTATACTTTGAGATAATACTGTCTAAAATAAACTACTATAACATGGAGTGTTAACATGTGTTTTTAGTTCCTTAGACCATGATAGTATCGTGGCCACTTCCTACCATACGGTGGACTTTAGGGTTGCTAAAACATCATCTGTAACTAGGTGATCATAATGACAACTTATAGGTTCATCAAAAAGTTTGACAAGAGAGTAGATAGCTCGAGAGTGGGATTTGTTCCTCCGACAATGGAGATATATTCTTAGGGCCCTCTCAGTGTGACGACATCTATCATCGTCTAGCCATACATAGGTGACTCTTCACGGGGATGCCGGAACAGTTCAACAAGAAAGAAGAACAAAACCGGCAATGAGAATGACGGTATAGTGAGCATGTGTATGAGTCAAGAGGATACCGACACACCTCGGGTTTTGTAAAGTATTGCGAAGCAAAGGGAACATCACATGATAACCAAAGGTTCACCGAATGTTATTCGAGTAATCATAGGGATCGATGTGGACGTCCACGGTTCCGGTATCGGTCATTGAGCGAAGGTGTTTCGTTCATGTCTATGTATTACCAAACCTATGGGGTCACAAGCTTATGGTAATCACGATCTACTATGTTAGTAGGATGAGAGTATCGAGGATTTATTTGTGGAGTTGTTTCATTAATATTTGCAATAGTTCCAAGAGGAACCGGAAGTGTTTCAGGATCACCGGAAGGGTTTTGGAGTTTATCAAGCAATACTAGGTATTCCCGACAAATAATATATAGGCGGACAATATTTCCAGTGATGATAAATTTATATATAAAAGACTCTAGTAATTGTTAGAAGGATTTTATATTTAGTTTAATATCAACGGGTCGTAAAATACCGAGTGGTGGAAGGATAATTGGGCCAAAAGGGCCCAATAAGGGAGACACCACCCCTTAGCCTTTTTGGAGGCCAAGGGGAGGCCGAAATGGAGTAGGAATCCCCTCCTTGTCATGCCTAAGGGGTAGGTTTCCTCTCTTGTTATGCCCCCTCTCCCCTCCTCGAACCTATACATACTAGAGGTTTTGGGCACTTTTGAATACACAAGTTTTGGAGCCTCATCTAGTTTATCTACTTCTAGTTCTAGTTGGTCCTAGTTGACTAATTAGAGGTAGGCCTAGTTCCTATAATCCTCATAACTAGAAGCTTAGTGTAGTTCTAATCTCCTCCCTCTAATTCTCAGGTGACGATTAGCTCTGGACGGCAAAGCGCTACCGGATGGTGAAGACCGTACACTTGCAACCGAGTAGAGAGGTCATGCTTTCGACCTTCCGTTCGAGGGATCATTTGAGGGCAGTCCATGGGATCGTCATTGACTGTTCGTGGGATTCCAAGTACGAACTACACCAACTCGTCTACTTTCGGTGCACTCCAGATCAGTAATGATTGTATGCATCTTCAAATTGTTCATGGGTGCTCGTAGGGCAATTTTTTTGTTTTCTACTACGTTTCCCAACATAGGTGATGGAGGACGATTGAGCCAATGAGCTGTGGAGTACCTGGGCCATGGGGGACGATCTTCCCGGCTCCCTTGATGCCGCGGTTGATTACGACGTCCAGCGGGGAGGCGGCGCCCAATAACTATGTTTGGTGGCTGGCTGCTCGTGGTATGCCAAGTATGCTGAAGCCGGTGGCTCCTTACTTTCCTAATTTGCTTAGATGGGCTTGTTGGATATGCCAAGTATGCTGAAGCTGGCCGGCAGGCAACCAGAGGGCGACGACGTCCCAATGGAGAATGTGGTAGTCAACGATCCGGCGCCAACCCCCTCCTCCACGCCATCCCCGCCGGTGCATTGCACCATGACCATCGGCGAGGCCCGTGCCCAATACATGGATATGGTGAGGCAGAAGCGTGGGGAGTAGTTTTGGGAGGTGCAGGCCGACGCCACCTACAACCACCATGTCCTCCAGGAGCACCTGCAGGCGGAGGAGCGAACCACCGTGGAGCAAGCGAAGCAGGAGGTGCTGCTGAAGTCGTACCGCTCCGCCCACGAGAGCCGCCTCGCGTGCTGGCGGTACCGCGTGCGGGTGGCGGAGGTTGCGACAACCTACAAAGAGGGTGATGAAGCGGGCGAGGCGCTATTTGGCGAGATTGACGACGAGGCGGAGGACAATGCCGGCTCTGTCGAGGCCCCACCCCGCTGACACCGAGGTGGAGGACTTCGCCGGCTTTGGTGAGGCCCTGCTCCGTCGAGGCCCTGCCCCGCCAACAACGAGGCGGAGGACATCGTTGGCTCCGCCGAGGCCCTGCCCTACCGGCACCGAGGCGGAGCACTTCGCCTGCTTTGGCGAGGCCCTGCTTCGCCGAGGCCTTGCCCCGCCAACAACGAGGCAGAGGACATCACCGGCTCCGCCGAAGCCTGCCCTGCCGATAATAAGGGGGAGGATTTCCCCCGCTCCGTCGAGGCGCCTGATACGTCCATTTTGCATCATGCTTTTATATTGATATTTATTGCATTATGGGTTGTTATTACACATTATTGTACAATACTTATGCCTTTTCTCTCCTATTTTAGAAGGTTTACACAAAGAGGGAGAATGCCGGTAGCTGGAATTCTAGACCGGAAAGGAGCAAATATGAGAGGCCCATTCTGCACAACTCCAAAAGTCCTGAAAATTTATGGAGAATTGTTTTGGAATATATAAAAAATACTGAGCAAAGAAAATACCAGAGGGGACCCACCAGGAGGCCACAAGCTTCGGGGGCGCGCCCTACCCCTTGGGCGCACCCCTATGGCTTGTGGGCCCTCTAGCAGGCCTCTGGTGCCCATCTTCTGCTATATGGAGGGTTTTGACCTGGAAAAAAATAGAAGGGAGCTTTCGGGACGAAGTGCCGCCGTCTCGAGGCGGAACTTGGGCATAACCAATCTAGGACTCCGGCGGAGCTGTTCTGCCGGGTAAACTTCCCTCCCGGAGGGGGAAATCGAAGCCATCGTCATCACCAACAATCTGCTCATCGAGAGGGGGTTAATCTCCATCAACATCTTCACCAACACCATCTCCTCTCAAACCCTAGTTCATCTCTTGTATCCAATCTTTGTCTCAAAACCTCAGATTGGTACCTGTGGGTTGCTAGTAGTGTTGATTACTCCTTGTAGTTGATACTAGTCGGTTTATTCGGTGGAAGATCATATGCTCAGATATTTAATGCTATTTAATACCCCTCTGATTATGAACATGAATATGCTTTGTGAGTAGTTACGTTTGTTCTTGAGGACACGTGAGAAGTCTTGTTATAAGTAATCATGTGAATTTGGTATTCGTTCGATATTTTGATGAGATGTATGTTGTCTTTCCTCTAGTGGTGTTATGTGAACGTCGACTACATGACACTTCACCATGATTTGGGCCTAGGGGAAGGCATTGGGAAGTAATAAGTAGATGTTGGGTTGCGAGAGTGATAGAAGCTTAAACCCTAGTTTATGCGTTGCTTCATAAGAGGATGATTTGGATCCATATCTTTCATGTTATGGTTAGATTTATGTTAATTCTTCCTTCGTAGTTGCGGATGCTTGCGAGAGTGGTTAATCATAAGTAGGAGTTTTGTCCAAGTAAGGACAACACCCAAGCACCGGTCCACCCACATATCAAATTATCAAAGTAACGAACGTGAATCATATGAGCATGATGAAAACTAACTTGACAATAATTCCCATGTGTCCTCGGGAGCGCTTTGCTTTATATAAGAGTTCATCCAGGCTTGTCCTTTGCTACAAAAAGGATTGGGACACCATGCTGCACCTTAGTTACTTTTGTTACTTGTTACCCATTACGAATTATCTTATCACACAACTATCTGGTACCGAGAATTTCAGTGCTTGCAGAGAATACCTTGCTGAAAACCGCTTGTCATTTCCTTCTGCTCCTCGTTGGGTTCAACACTCTTACTTATCGAAAGGACTATGATAGATCCCATATACTAGTGGGTCATCAAGACTCTTTTCTGGCGCCGTTGCCGGGGAGTGAAGCGCCTTTGGTGAGAGGAATTTGGTAAGGAATCATTTATATTACGTGTTGAAATTTACTGTCACTTGTCACTGTGGAAAATAATCATTTGAGGGGATTGTTCGCGGTATCTTCACCTCGACTGGTAGTGCAAGATGTTTCTCCTCAACCTACTGAATGTACTGAAAATATTTATTATGAAATTCCTTCGGGTATGATAGAGAAACCGCTAGCTAATCCTTATGCAGGAGATGGAACACTACATCCTGATATGCATCTAATCTATGTAGATGAAGTTTGTGGATTATTTAAGCTTGCAGGTTTGCTCGAGGATGATGTCAAGAAGAAGGTCTTCATTTTATATTTTAACGGAAAGGCATTGACATGGTATAGGCTGGGTGATGATATTGGATCTTGGAACTACAACCAACTGAAATTGGAATTTCATCAGAATTTTATCCTATGCATCTGGTTCATCATGATCGGAGTTATATTTATAATTTTGGCCTCGTGAAGGATAAAGTATGGCTCAAGCTTGGGGGAGGCTTAAGTCAATGTTATATTCATGCCCCAATCATGAGCTCTCAAGAGAAATTATTATTCAGAATTTTTATGCTCGACTTTCTCGTAATGATCAACCCATGCTCGATACTTCTTGTACTGGTTCTTTTATGAAGAAGAATATTGAATTCAAATGGGATTTATTGGAAAGAATTAAACGCAACTCTGAAGATTGGGAACTCGACGAAGGTAATGAGTCAGGTATAAACCTTAAGTTTTATTGTGTTAAATCTTTCATGGATACCGATGCTTTTCGTGAATTTAGCACTAAATATGGACTTGACGCTGAGATGGTAGCTTCTTTCTGTGAATCATTTGCTACTCATGTTGATCTCCCTAAGGAGAAGTGGTTTTAATATCATCCACCCATTGAAGTGAAATTAGTAGAGCCTATTAGAGTTGAAGATGAAACTGTTACTTATAATGTTGATCCTAATATTCCTACTGCTTACATTGAGAAACCACCTTTTCCTGTTAGGATAAAGGATCATGCTAAAGCTTCAGCTGTGGTTCGTAAGAGTTATACTAAAACACCTACACCCCCTAAACAAATTAAAGTTGAACCTAGTATTGCTACGGTTAAAGATCTCTTGGTTGATAATATTGATGGACATGTTATTTATTTCTATGATGAAGCTGCTAGAATTGCTAGACCTGATACTAAAGATAAACATAGACCTATTATTGGCATGCCTGTTGTTTCTATTAAAATAGGAGATCATTGTGATCATGGCTTATGTGATGTGGGTGCTAGTGTGAGTGCAACTCCCTTTACTTTATATCAAGAAATTATGAATGATGTTGCACCTGCTGAGATAGAAGATATTGATGTTACTATTTTTCTCTCGAATATGCACGAGTGTGCATATCATATATTAAAGAAGGAAAAGGCATAGAAAGCCTTGAGCAGTCATATACAAAGGTGTGACAAACACCATGTACAACTCCACCTCACGCACGATCGCGCACGACCGCACACGCTAACTAGACTACTACTCCCCACTCGTCCACCTAGCTAAGCCTGCAAACACAGCCTCAACATTGCCTTTGAAGAGTCCAGCCATCGACCAGCTTCTACCCTCGTTCACAATTTTCTTGATCAGTTGACTCGCTGATGGCGAAGCACCATCGAAGACAATCGCGTTTCTATGCTTCCACAACTCCCACAATGTTAGAAGCAGTATAGCGTGCAGATCCTTCCTTGCCACATTGGCAGCCACTTGCTTGTCACAAACCCACGGCTTGAGAGCATCCTGCGTAGATGGTGCCCACTCTGGCTTTCCCAGAGCCATACAAATCGCCACCCAAATCTCATGAGCGAAAACACATGTTAGCAACACATGATCAATGGTTTCCTCCTCTTGGTCACACAAAGGGCAATTGACCTGATGTGGCAGCCCCCTCCTAGCTAGCCGGTCCGACATCCAACATCTGTTTTGCAGGGCCAGCCATGTGAAGAATTTGCATTGAGACGGGGCTCTCAATTTCCACGTTAACTCCACGGAGGGAATGACCTCCCTTCCCCAGAACTTCGCTGCGTACGCAGATCTCATAGAGAATTGTCCCGTCGGCTCCCAAGACCAAACTATCCTGTCCGAGACACTCTCCACTGGTTCCCATGCCTGAACCCGCTGCCATAGCTGTAGGAACTGTTGCAGTGCCACCATAGATATGCTGGGACCAAGGCAAGCTGCCCAGGACCCGTCCATCCCCACTTGGCCAAGCATACACATCTGCCTAATCCGGCGTGGCACCAAGTCATACACCGCTGGTGCAAGCTCCTGAATCCTCATCCCGTCTAGCCATCGATCTTCCCAAAATAATGTGTTCATACCGTTGCTTGCCCTGCACCTAGTAGCCGATTGAAAGATTTGCATCGCCTCAAATGGAACTTTGATTTTGAATTCACTCCAGGGTCTACTCCTATCCGTCCTTTGCAACCATGGCCATTTGGCCTGCATGGCTATGTTCATCCACCTCAAGTTAGGCACACCTAGCCCTCCTGCCCATTTTGGGGTACACACGGTCTCCCAAGCCACCGCACAGTTTCCTCCATTAGCCTCCGCTCTCCGGCACCAAAGAAATCCTCGACAAATCTTGTTCATGGTCGTCAGTGTTTTGGAAGGAAGGTCCAAAGCCATCATTGCATGGATGGGCATAGCACACAGGACCGAAAGCACCAAAGTAAGCCTATCACTCTTCGGCATGAGGGCCGCCTTCCACCTTGGCAAACAGTTTGCCATCTGATCCACCAGGCCCTGAAGCTGAGCCACTGATTGTTCTCTTAGAGACAGGGGCAACCCAAGGTACTTCACAGGGAAAGATCCAACTGGACACCCCAGCTGTTGACTCGCAAAAGCAATGCTCTGCTCCGAACATCGTATCGGTAGCGCAGCCGATTTGTTCATGTTAATGTGCAAACCCGAAGCCTCTCCAAATAGGTCAAAAATGCATTTGCAGATAGCGAGGTCCATAGGCTCCGGCTTGGTAAACAAGACGACATCATCCGCAAAGATTGAGATCTTCTTCTTCATCCCTGATGCCGCCAACGGCTGCAAGAACCCACGCTGGGCAGCCCACTCAAAGAGCCGGTGCAGTGGCTCCATAGTGAGAATGAAAAGCATTGGTGAGACGGGATCACCCTGCCGCAAGCCCTTACAGTTGTATATAGTTCCACCCGGGTCACCATTCCCCATGATGCGTGTAGTGGACATAGCTAGGATTCCACACACCCATGATCTCCACTTGGCGCCAAAGCGTAGCTGCTCCATGACTTCCAGCAGAAAGGGCCATTGAACAGAGTCGAAAGCTTTGGAGATGTCTAGCTTCAAGAGCACAATAGGGTTCTTCAACGCATGCAAGCGCCTGGCCATGCTTTGGACTAGCATGAAATTATCGTGCAGTGATCTACCTCTGAAAAAAGCGCTTTGATGATTTCCAACCAAGTTTGGCAGCTCCAGCACGAGCCTGGAGGCAAGCACCTTCTCGAAGATCTTGACTGCCCCATGGACCAAGCTAATGGGCCTGAAATCTCCCACATCTAAAGCACCCTCCTTCTTCGGTAAAAGGGACACAAGGGATTTATTGATTGTCGCCAACCCTCTCACATCACCATTGTAAAGGCATGTCATTGCTGCCATGAAGTCCTCCCTTATGATATGCCAACAAGTGGCATAGAAACGGCTCGTGAATCCATCCGGCCCCGGTGCTTTATCTGGAGGCATTGACTTAATCACCTTATCTACTTCCTCCATGGAAAAGGGCTCCTCGAGATGCGCAAGGTCCAACTGTGGCAAACCAAGGGCCTCCAAGTTTAGCGCGTGCCTCCTCGTCTCACAGGAGCCAAAGATCTCGCTATAGTAGTCGTCCACCGCAGCCGCCACACTATCCTGGCCCGAGAAGATGTTCCCATTGTGCCGCACCATCCTGATGGTGTTCTTTCTCTGCCGATGACTTGCTTGTTGGTGGAACAACCTGGTATTGCCATCCCCCTATCGCAGCTGCAGCAACCTCGACCTCTACCAAGCAATAGAGCGATCAAGAGAGCACAAGCCCAGCAGCTTCCTTTTCAGGCACTTACGTAACCGCAGCTCGGCCTCAGAAAGTTGGCGATCATCCATGGCGATATCCAGGCGATTAATCACCCCCAAAGCAATGCGAATTTTCAGCTTCACATTGCCAATCCATTTGTCACTCCACCTCTGGAGAGCCCGGGCCATGGCTTTCAACTTATCGTGCAACGTGAGGCAAGCATTTGACACCACCGGAACCGAGTTCCACGCAGTTTGCACAGTATCCATGAAACCCTTCGCCTTTACCCAAAATGATTCGAACTTGAATCTCCTGCGCATGTGCACCTCCATGTTCATGTCCAGCACCAACAGGCAGTGGTCCGAGATGGCGGTACCCAATGCCGAGAGGAAACACGAGGGAAAAAGCCTCATCCCATTCGTTAGACATGAACACATGGTCGATCTTCTCAAGTGTTGCATGCTGCCGCTCATTCGACCACGTATAGCACCTACCATTCAGGTACAACTCCTTCAACTCAAGCATATTCAGCTTAGCCCGAAATCTACCCATCATTCTGCGGTTAATCAGCGTGTTGCTTTTGTCCTCCTGGTTGACTAGCAAGTTAAAGTCGCCGGCCACAAGCCACGGACTAGCATGCAGGTCTCTGATATCCACCAATTCCTGAAGGAAGTCCACCTTTTCGCTCTCATCATTAGGGCCGTATACACATGTGAGCCACCACTCCTGATCACCACCTGTCTTGACTATCGCCGTAAGTGTGTTATCTGTATAGTGCGGGTTTGAAAGTTGGGTAATCGAGTCATCCCAAGCCACCAAAATTCCTCCACGAGTCCCAGCCGCCGGCAGGTAGAAAAATTGCCCAAATTTATTGCCAAGGCACTATTGTACAACTGATAGGGAAACCTCTTGCAACTTCGTTTCTTGCAAACACACTGTCGGTGTCAAAACCGGCGGATCTCGGGTAGGGGGTCCCGAACTGTGCGTCTAGGCGGATGGTAACAGGAGGCAAGGGACACGATGTTTTACCCAGGTTTGGGCCCTCTTGATGGAGGTAAAACCCTACGTCCTGCTCGATTAATATTGATGATATGGGTAGTACAAGAGTGGATCTACCACGAGATCAAGGAGGCTAAACCCTAGAAGCTAGCCTATGGTATGATTGTTGTAATGGAGGTTATGTCCTACGGACTAAAGCCCTCCGGTTTATATAGACACCGGAGAGGGCTAGGGTTACACAGAGTCGGTTACAATGGTAGGAGATCTACATATCCGTATTGCCAAGCTTGCCTTCCACGCCAAGGAAAGTCCCATCCGGACACGGGACGGAGTCTTCAATCTTGTATCTTCGTAGTCTTGGAGTCCGGCGGACGATGATAGTCCGGCTGTCCGGACACCCCCTAGTCCAGGACTCCCTCAGTAGCCCCTGAACCTGGCTTCAATGACGATGAGTCCGGCGTGCATAATGTTCGGCATTGCAAGGCGGGTTCCTCCTCCAAATAATCCATAGAAGATTGTGAACACCAGGATAGTGTCCGGCTCTGCAAAATAAATTCCACATTCCACCGTAGAGAGAATAAAATGTACACAAGTTCAATCTGCTGATGTATTTTGCGGCATAACATCACACCACTACCAAGCCTTTACTTGAATCGTTTTTTATTATTAAACCACCTCAGCGCGTTTAGCGAAGCGGTTTCCTTGGCACGTCATGTCGAAGCAGAGATCGTGTTCCCCTTATTCCGGGATTCTCATCAATACGGACGTGGGTAACCCAACCGCGCCATTGATGGTGGCGCTTGGGAGATAAGCGAGTTTTACCAGGCCGGTGGGGACATATAGTCTTCGTCCGCCTATATATAAGGGATAGGATTCACCTTCTCACCTACGCCTTCTTCCTCCTTTGCTTATCCATCTCCGCGCACTCGAGCTCCAGCGCCCAAGTTCGCGCATCTCGTCTCAACCCTCTCCGACCATGTCCGGAGCGGGAGGCAAGTGGTTGGCCTCCACCGTTAAGGAGGAGCACATCACAAAGCTGCGCAGCGCCGGATACCTTTCCGGCGACATCGCGCACTGGCTGCCCGACGAGGGGCAGCTCATCCCCACCCCCAGGCCCCATGAGAGGGTCGTTTTCCTTCCCCATTTCCTCCGCGGACTGGGCTTTCCACTTCACCCCTTTGTCCGGGGGCTCATGTTCTACTACGGCCTGGATTTCCATGATCTGGCGCCAAACTTCATCCTCAACATCTCGGCGTTTATCGTCGTGTGCGAGGCCTTCCTCTGCATCCAGCCCCACTTCAGCTTGTGGCTCAAGACCTTAAATGTCAAGCCGAAGGTAGTGAAGGGCACTCAAGCGGAGTGCGGAGGCGCCATGTTGGGCAAGATGCCCAACGTCCTCTGGTTCGAAGGGGCCTTCGTGGAATCCGTCAAGGGGTGGCAGTCAGGGTGGTTCTATATCACCGAGCCGCGCGACCCTATGTGGGCGGCGGCCCCCGAGTTCAGATCTGGTATCCCTACGCAGCTCACCTCCTGGAAAGAGAAGGGCTTGCTGTGGGGTAATTCGAAGGAGCTGACGGGACTCCAAGCCTGTATCCAGAAGCTGGTGAACAAGAAGCTCAGGCTTGTTAACGTGGTCCAAGTCATGCTCGTCCGCCGGATTCTCCCATGCCACGAACGGGCATTCAATCTGTGGGAGTTTGATCCGGAACAACACCAGGCGTTGAGCGAGCTCTTTGACACGACGTACGAAGGCACTTGGAGGGTGCTATTTAAGGGCGCCGAAGCCCCCACATCCGCGACGAAAGATCGGGGTTTTCACTCGCAGCGTCCAGCTGACGAGGTAAGTGATTCTACCCCTTTACGGGACACTTGTTGTTAATAGTTCGACCCTAAGCGGGTTTCAATCCCCCTTTTCCTTTGACGGGACTGGATGAAGAAGGCCGAGCAGCTCATCTGCCCGGCTCCCATGCCAGAGGACCCAGTGGACGCCCGTTTAGCGGGGCTGCTAGTTCCGGCACCATACGTGGTGTCGGAGAAGAAGGCCAAGAAGGTGGCCACGGGTACTCGAAAGAGTTCCCGTTTTCAGGTGTCCGACGACTCCGAGGCGGATTCCTCCCCCGAAGACGAGGAGGAGGAAGAAGACTCTCTCCTAGAAGAGGGAGAGAGAAAGAGGAAGGCCTCCCCAACAGGGGAGGTCGAAGGGTCCAAGAGGGGAAGAACTATTCCCCCGGACAGTTCCACCAATGCCAACGTTGGCGAAGAAGAGTGGCCTTCAAGGGCCAGGCCTCCGGCGAGATCGTAAGTATCCGGATTCCTGAGTAATTTATAATTTCTTTCTATGTCACATAGTGTCCTTCTAATGCCGCATACTGCTTGTAGTCCGGCCGATGATGATCTCCCCGCTTCGTCGAGCGGGTCGTTGGCTCCGTCGGATGTAGATTCCATCCCGACTGCCTCCACCCCTCGCGCCGCTGAGGACGCCGAGGTGGGGTCCCGAGAAAGGACCCATCAGGAGGAGGCTCCGGAGGCGCCACAAGGCAGCCTCCCAGACTTTGCGCCGGACTCTATGACGGAACCTGTAGTGGTTCCAGAGTCCGGCAGGCGGCCCCTTCGTAAGAAGGGCAAGACCGTGACACCGGCGGCCCCCGTCCAACCGGAGGCGCCGGACAACTTGTTGGAGGCGCTCCAAGGCGCCTCCATTGAGGAAGAACACCGCACCATCATGAGTGCGGTGATTCAGAAGGTTCAGCTTGCCAAGAGTGGGCTGACCGAAGCCTGCAGTAGCCTTCTAACGGGCTTTGAGGTGAGAAGTTGAAATTATGTAATGTAATACCGCATAGACAATAGCCCCTGATGCTCGGTTCGGTGTTCGGAAAGAAAAGCCGGACTAAGGATCTAAAACGATATACGCAGGGTTGCTAATAAATTATGTCAATATGGGTTTGCAGGCTGCGCTGCTGACCTCTGCCGCACTGACTGCGGAGGTCGGTGCATTGAAGCAAGATCTCAAACGGTCCGAGCGAGAGCTCGGCTGTGCCAAGAGGCAGCTCGAGGACAAAGAAGGTGAGTAGCACCACTTTAAATATTTACCTTACAGAAAAGGATTTCGGTTGCAATAAAACTAACAAGGATAACGTGGGTACTGCAGGGGCCACGAACGAGGTGGCAACCCTAAAGGAGGTTGTGTCCGCGGCCGAATGCAATGCGGCCGCGGAATGGGCAGAGCGAGAGAAGCAGGAGGCGCGGGTGGCGGCGGTGCGGCAAGAGCTCCAGGCTCTCATGGAGAAGCATGGGAGTTTAGAGCGCGACTCAAAGACTCGAGAGTCCGAGCTCGCCTCGGCTCTCGAAAGTGCCAAGTCCACCAAGGCCGAGGCCCGCAAGGCCCTTCAGGAGGTTGAGGATATGAAGAAAATAGCAGCGGGTAAGGCATTTTTCATGCAAAGCAAGCATGTTAATGTAAACTACCTGACACTTACCCGAATTCGGAGCTCTCCAGGGGCGTTTGCAGATCTGCCTCGCAGTGTGTCCGATGCCGCCGCATTCTACCGTGGCGAGGAGGGGAGCTCAACGGAAAAGGTCTTCTGGTCTCAGTACGCTGAGGCCGGCCATCCGGTGCCCCCTAGCGACCAGCTGAAGCAGCTGGTCGAGCTCCACAAGGTAGTTGAGGAGGCCATGAAGGGCCTCATAGTCTGGCTGTGGCCTGGACAGGTCATGCCTGGGAGCTACTTCAGCCTCGTGCGGCGGCTGGTGGATGCGTGCCCCTGGGTGGAGGTCATCAAGCGCTCCGCCTGTATTGAAGGTGCTCGCCGTGCCCTTGCCCGCGCAAAGGTGCACTGGGGCAAGCTGGATGCGGCGAAGCTCATCACTGACGCGCCGCCAGCGGGCAAGGAGTATCGTACGCCCGAGATGTACTATAAGACTGTCCTGAAGGGTGCCCGCAAGATTGCGGATGAGTGCCCCAGAGATGTAATTATTGAGTAGACTCGCTATGTATTATCCTGTGCGCTGAAAACTTTGTTCATATGCGCGAAGCAACGCTTGTTTGATTTAAAATATTACCTTCTGTGCGGCCATTTATAAAATCTGAGAGATGGCAAGTCGTCGGCTTCAGCCCCCAAGCCACGAGTGCTGGGGTGTTCGGGATAAACTTGAGCACTCTTGTTCCCATTTTTGGGTCCATCTAGGGAGGCGCTCAACACAACGAACAAGGCAACCGGACTTATAATGCTTGAACACTCTCACTAAGCCATAGAATTCTATAATTTTAAATTTCGGCGAAGCCCCTAGTATTCGGAAGACCGAATTCGGGGCGCTATCCATGCCTTTGTCGGACATTATCCGGTACTTCACTCGAAGCGGCATAAGTCTTTAGGGACCCGAAAAGACCTCTCGAAAAGCGACCGGTCTCTCGCCTTATCATGCCAGTCAGTTTTAGCTTTCTCCACTGAGGCGCTCGCCCAGCTCAACCGGGGCGCAATCGCAGTGGTTCTCCCAGTGCCACCTTAGCCGACAGAACGGAACGTAAGGCACCAAAACGTGGGAGCCGGGCAAACCCAACTATTGACCCAATACATGATTCGGAGCTGATTCATATAATGCTATAAGTTCGGGGTGCCGCACTTGTGAAAGTGTTCGGACTTATCACACCATAATGCGGGGAACATAAGCCCCTGGTGTATTCGGCCATACCAAAATGTATGGGTGCAAGATGTCATTAGTGAACATGTATGTAAAGTAATGCAATTACAGGCAAAAAGTGTTGCATTATTTATTCAAGAAATTCTGCTATGAGTGCGGAAGGATACAAATAGTGCGGTAAGCAAGGGATTGGACTAAATAAACATGTCCCCCTCCAGGGGTGGGCTGCGGACTGGTGCATATAATCGAATTTAATGCTCGTAATGGATACCACCTAAGTGTTCGTCGTAGCCTTTTTCCCTCCCTGGCTGTTGCATCGTGAGTTCGGCGGGTTCGTCGCCGGACAGGGCCTCTGGTGAACGGAGTCCTGTGTATACAAAGAAAGAAAAAAAAAGAGTGACACACTTGTGAGCCCCTGGTGTGGTCGAGCCGCACTCTGGGTCTGTTGTGGTCATGCCCCTCCCCCTAGGCCCATGGTATCTCCAGAGCGTAATGATATACGCGGAGGGTTGGTCTTGCAATCATGCGAGGGCTGGGGTCGGGGCCGCATTGCTACGCATGCTCGGAACGTGCTAGGTGGTCTTGGTTGATGTTGCTCCGGGCACGTTTGGCCGTGTCCGGCCGTTTAACGGCCGGACTCGAAAATTGCCTTAGAAGGCTGTTCTGTACTTCTGCCGCGAGAGCCGCTGTATGTTCCTCCGTTTGGAGGGAGCGTTCCGTATTTCCATTGACCGTGATGACTCCATGAGGGCCTGGCATCTTGAGCTTGAGGTATGCATAATGCGGCACCGCGTTGAACTTTGCAAACGCGGTTCGTCCGAGCAGAGCGTGATAGCCGCTGCGGAACGGGACTATGTCGAAGATTAACTCCTCGCTCCGGAAATTGTTCGGGGATCCGAAGACCACTTCCAGTGTGACTGAGCCTGTACAATTGGCCTCAACGCCTGGTATGACGCCTTTGAAGGTCGTCTTTGTAGGTTTAATCCTTGAGGGGTCTATGCCCATCTTGCGCACTGTATCCTGATAAAGCAGGTTCAGGCTACTGCCGCCGTCCATCAGGACTCTCGTGAGGTGAAATCCATCGACGATTGGGTCTAAGACCAATGCGGCGAATCCGCCATGGCGGATGCTAGTCGGATGGTCTCTTCGATCGAAGGTGATCAGGCAAGAGGACCATGGATTGAACTTCGGGGCGACTGGCTCCATCGCATATACGTCCCTTAGTGCACGCTTCCGCTCCCTCTTGGGTATATGGGTTGCATATATCATGTTTACCGTCCGCACTTGTGGGGGGAAACCCTTCTGTCCTCTACTGTTCGGCGGCCGGGTCTCTTCCTCGTCGTCGCTATGCAGCCCCTTGTCATTGTTTTCGGCAATTAACTTGCCTGCCTGCTTGAATACCCAACAATCTCTGTTGGTGTGGTTAGCTGGCTTTTCGGGGGTGCCATGTATCTGACATGAGCGGTCGAGTATTCGGTCCAAATTGGACGGGCCCGGAGTTGTTCTTTTAAATGGCTTCTTCCGCTGACCGGTCACAACATTGTACACAATCATATTGAGAGGCTGTGCATTCATTGATCACACACTACCAAGCCACCCAACCCACACGTGGGCGATCCACACTGCAGCCTCCGCTGCCTCCTCCATAAGCGGCAAAGACGGCGACTCCCAACCAAACAGCGCCAACACAGCGGCAATATGAGCGCCCGAGAGGGGCGGGAGAATAGATCAACGTACATCCGAAGGGCTTTCTCAGAGATCACCTCCCCCTCATGCGCAAGGCACAACTTGCGGATGAGGACTTGCTGCTGCTTGGTGGTCACATGCTTCGCAATCCTAGCACTTCTCCACGCCGGTGCCATGTCCAGTTTCCTCTTTTTTGCTGGTTTGCCACCCTTGGCGGCAGGAGCCCGACTCTCCGGCCTTGGCAGAATGGGCGAAAGCGATCGCTGCAACTCCATGCAAAGCACGTCCACATTAGCCTGCGCCGGGTACACAAACGCCTGCGCCACTGGTGTGCATGGAACCGATTCCATCCGCTGATCACCCACGACAATGGGCTGAGCCTCAGCCAACGCTCTGACCGGTTCAAACACGTCCACAGCCTCACGTGCTGGCGTGCATGGGTACGTCTCATCCCCATGCATAGCCCCATCCTCCGATAGGCTCACCATAAAGAAATCCCAAGGCCGGGCAGGCCCCACTGGTGGCCCACCATCCTGATTGGACAACACCTCTCCCGACAGGTCAAGCAGCACCGACCCCACCTGGATCGAACAGACACGGTCCTTGTCGCTTCCTTGCGACCAATCCACAATGTTCTCCACTCCTGTAGAGATCTGTCTCGAACGCTGGCGCCCATCTCGCGGCCTCCACCTGGAAAGCTGCACCGAAGCGGGGGAAGCAGCGGGCCCAGCTAGCCCATCCGTCTGTGGCATTGGGCGAGACGCCAAAAGCGGACACGGGGGTGTGGGCCTACCCGGATCCTCCAGATCCTTCTGGCCAATCCCCACGCAAGTCCGCAAGTGGTCGCACACGGTCAGCTGGTCGCCGCGCGCAGCCCGAGGCCGACCTGGCCCAGCCACCAGTGCTGATCCCGTGACGGTAGCCACGCAGCTGCTGTCGCTGCCATGCTGACGCCCTCCAGAGGCGGCCATTTGAACGACGCGCCTGGCCGCTGCTACGTCTCGAGCTTGCGTTGGTTTTCCCCGAAGATGAGAGGATGATGCAGCACAATAGCGTAAGTATTTCCCTCAGTTTTTGAGAACCAAGGTATCAATCTAGTAGGAGGTCATGCGCAAGTCCCTCGTACCTGCACAACACGATAGCAACTCGCAACCAACGCTTAGGGGGTGTCAATCCCTTCACGGTTACTTACGAGAGTGAGATCTGATAGAGATAATATTTTTGGTATTTTTGATAGATAGATGCAAAGTAAAAAGTAAAGGCAAAGCAAGTAAATAAAGTGATGGAGATTGATATGATGAGAATAGACCCGGGGGCCATAGGTTTCACTAGTGGCTTCTCTCAAGAGCATAAGAATTCTACGGTGGGTGAACAAATTACTGTTGAGCAATTGATAGAATCGAGCGTAGTTATGAGGTTATCTAGGTATGATCATGTATATAGGCATCACGTCCGTGACAAGTAGACCGAAACGATTCTGCATCTACTACTATTACTCCACTATAACACCCCGGATACAACCTTCCATATTCGTAACTCCAACTCTGGCCTTTTCGGGAGATGCGATATGTTATTTCCTTCGTGGTTGGGTTTTTGTCTTTTGTTTTTCATTTTTTTTCATGTCTTGCATTTCATATCATCGCATCATTCACATTGCATCGGCACTCCATTGCCGTCATGTTTTCAAAACTTGCGTTCGCTCGTCGTTGCCGTTTCTCCCTTTGCCTTCATCACTTTTCCTCGGACCGCTTTGCCTTCGACCGTTCCTGACCAATCGAGTTTTTTCGCTTCCCTCTTGACCGTGCCCACCTAACCTCATTCCAGGTCGGCAGCCTGGGCTAGCAGGGTGGTTGTCGTTTGAGTTTCTGTTTGTGTTTCATCCGTAGTCGGATGTTGCTCTTATGTATGATGATGTTGTATTCGTGTGGCATTGTATGCCTTTTGTATGTATCCCCATCTATTATGTAATGTTGATGTAATGATATCCACCTTGCAAAAGCGTTCCAATATGCGGGTCTATCCTTGGTGGGACCTTCGAGTTCCTTTTGGATAGGGTCGCATGTTGGGCGTGACATCCACTCATCGACCGCTATCCAGCATGCATCTAGAGTATTAAGTTAAAAACAGAGTAACGCCTTAAGCAAGATGACATGATGTAGAGGAATAAATTCATGCAATATGATAAATACCCCATCTTGTTATCCTCGATGGCAACAATACAATACGTGCCTTGCAACTCTTTCTGTCACTGAGTAAGACACCGCAAGATTGAACCCAAAGCCATGCACTTCTCCCATTGCAAGAACTACCAATCTAGTTGGCCAAACCAAATAGATAATTCGAAGAGACTTGCAAAGATAACTCAATCATACATAAAAGAATTCAGAGAAGAATCAAATATTTTCCATAGATAAGTTGGATCATAAACCCACAATTCATCGGTCTCAACAAACACACCGCAAAAAGAAGATTACATCGAATAGATCTCCACGAGAGAGGGGGAGAACATTGTATTGAGATCCAAAAAGAGAGAAGAAGCCATCTAGCTACTAGCTATGGACCCGAAGGTCTGAAGTAAACTACTCACACTTCATCGGAGGGGCTATGGTGTTGATGTAGAAGCCCTCCGTGGTGGATGCCCCCTCCGGCGGAGCTCCGGAACAGGCCCCAAGATGGGATCTCGTGGATACAGAAGGTTGTGGCGGTGGAATTAAGTTTTTGGCTCCTTTTCTGATCATACGGGGATACGTAGGTATATATAGGAGGAAGGAGTATGTCGGTGGAGCTCCGAGGGGCCCATGAGGTAGGGGGCGCACCCAGGGGGGCGCCCTCAACCCTCGTGACCTCCTCAGAAGCTTCTTGGAGTAGGGTTCAAGTCTCCTGGATCACGTTCGGTGAGAAAATCACGTTCCCAAAGGTTTCATTCCGTTTGGACTCCGTTTGATATTCCGTTTCTTCGAAACACTGAAATAGGCAAAAAACAGCAATTCTGGGCTGGGCCTCCGGTTAATAGGTTAGTCCCAAAAATAATATAAAAGTGGAAAATAAAGCCCAATATAGTCCAAAACAGTAGATAAAGTAGCATGGGGCAATCAAAAATTATAGATACGTTGGAGACGTATCAAGCATCCCCAAGCTTAATTCCTGCTCGTCCTCGAGTAGGTAAATGATAAAAAAGAATTTTTGATGCGGAGTGATACTTTGGCATAATTTCAATGTAAATCTTCTTAATCATGGCATGAATATTTAGATCCGAAAGATTCAAGATAAAAGTTCATATTGACATAAAAATAATAATACTTCAAGCATACTAATTAAACAATTATGTCATCTCAAAATAACATAGCCAAAGAAAGTTCATCCCTACAAAATCATATAGTTAGGCTATGCTTCATTTTCATCACACAAAGATGTTCCCAACTTCTATACCCCCGATGACAAGCCAAGCAATTGTTTCATACTCAAATAATCTCAAACTCTTTCAACCTTCACGCAATATATGAGCGCGAGCCATGGATATAGCACTATGGGTGGAATAGAATATGATGATGGGGATTGTGTGGAGAAGACAAAAAAGGAGAAAGTCTCGTATTGACGAGGATAATCAACGGGGTAGGGAGATGCCCATCAATTGATGTCAACATGAGGAGTAGGGATTGCCATGCAACGGATGCACTAGAGCTATAAATTCTCAAAAGAAAACTAGTGGGTGTGCATCCAACTTGCTTGCTCACGAAGACCTAGGGCATTTTGAGGAAGCCCATCATTGGAATATACAAGCCAAGTTCTATAATGAAAAATTCCCACTAGTATAAACAAGACAATTTATGAGACTCACTACATGAAGAACAAGGTGCTATTTTGAAGCACAAGTGTGGTAAAAGGATAGTAACATTGCCCCTTCTCTCTTTTTCTCTCTCTTTTTTTATTGGCCTTCCTTCTTTTTTTTATTGGCCTTTCTTCTTCTTCTTTTTTTATTTCGTCCGGAGTCTCATCCCGACTTGTGGGGGAATCATAGTCTCCATCATCCTTTTCCTCACTAGGGTAATGTTCTAATAATGATGATCATCACACTTCTATTACAACAACTTGATATTACAACTCAAAACTAGAACAAGATATGACTCTATATGAATGCCTCCGGCGGTGTACCGGGATGGTGCAATGAATCAAGAGTGACATGTATGGAAAATAATGCATGGTGGCTTTGCCACAAATACGATGTCAACTACAAGATCATGCAATGGCAATATGACAAAAGTAATGCATGTCACGATGATGATGGTGGAAGTTGCATGGCAATATATCTCGGAATGGCTATGGGAATGCCATGATAGGTAGGTATGGTGGCTGTTTTGAGGAAGATAAAAGGAGGTTTATGTGTGATAGAGCGTATCGTATCATGGGGTTTGGATGCACCGGCGAAGTTTGCACCAACTCTCAAGGTGAGAAAGGGCAATGCACGGTACCGAAGAGGCTAGCAAAGGCGGAAAGGTGAGAGTGCGTATAATCCATGGACTCAACATTAGTCAAAAGAACTCATATACTTATTGCAAAAATTTAGAAGTCATCAAAAATTCAAATACTACGCGCATGATACTAGGGGGATAGATTGGTAGGAAAAGACCATCGCTCGTCCCCGACCGCCACTCATAAGGATGCACAAGCCAGGTACACTTCATGTTTCAAGTTTGTTACACAACTTTAACCATACGTGCATGCTACGGGATTTGCTAACTTCAACACAAGTATTTCTCAAATTCACAACTATTCAAATAGCACGACTTTGATATTATCACCTCCATATCTGAAAACAATTATCAAGCATCAAACTTAATTTAATTCACTCAAAAAAGAGAAAGTTTCACAAATCTTGAACACCAAGTATATTAACATTAAGCAAATTACCATGCTATTAATGACTCTCAAAATAATCTAAGTGAAGCATGAGAGATCAATTTTGTTTAAAACAAATCCACCACCATACTCTAAAAGATCTAAGTGAAGCACTAGAGCAAAAAATTATCACGCTCTAAAGATATAAGTGAAGCACATAGAGCAAAGCTATCAAGCTCAAAAGGTATAAGTGAAGCACATAGAGTATTCTAAAAAATTCCAAATCATGTATGGCTCTCTCAAAAGGTGTGTATAGCAAGGATGATTGTGGTAAACTAACAAGCAAAGACAAATAATACAAGACGCTCCAAGCAAAACACATATCATGTTGGTGAATAAAAATATAGCTCCAAGTAAATTACCGATGGAAGTGGATGAAAGAGGGGATGCCTTCCGGGGCATCCCCAAGCTTTGAATTTTTGGTGTCCTTGTATTATCTTGGGGGTGCCATGGGCATCCCCAAGCTTAGGCTCTTGCCACTCCTTGTTCCATAATCCATCAAAAGAATTCACCCAAAACTTGAAAACTTCACAACACAAAACTCAACAGAAATCTCGTGAGCTCCGTTAGAGAAAGAAAACAAAAGACTACTTCAAGGTACTGTAATTAACTCATTCTTTATTTATATTGGCATTAAACCTACTGTATTCCAACTTCTCTATGGTTTATAAACTAATTTACTAGCCATAGATTCATCAAAATAAGCAAACAACACACGAAAAACAGAATTTGTCAAAAACAGAACAGTCTGTAGTAATATGTAACTAACGCAAACTTATGGAACTCTAAAACTTCTACCAAAATAGGAAGTCCTGTAAAATTTGTTTATTGATCAGCAGCAAAAAGAATCAACGCAAAAGCACGTTCCTGTGATTTAGCATAACTAAATTCATGCGCGCAAAGTTTCTTTTTTTCAGCAGAATCAAATCAACTATCATCGTAGGTTATCCTATAGGTCTTACTTGGCACAAACACTAATTAAAACATAAAACCACATCCAAACAGAAGGTAGATGGATTATTTATTCCTAAACAGAACCAAAAATAAAAAAACACAAAATAAAATTGGGTTGCCTCCCAACAAGCGCTGTCGTTTAACGCCCCTAGTTAGGCATAAAAGCAAGGATAGATCTAGGTATTGCCATATTTGGTAGGCAATCCATAAGTGGCTCTCATGATAGATTCATATGGTAATTTTATTTTCTTTCTAGGAAAGTGTTCCATTCCCTTCTTTAAGGGAATTTGGAATCTAATATTCCCTTCCTTCATATCAATAATTGCACCAATCGTTCTAAGGAAAGGTCTACCAAGAATAATAGGACATGAAGGATTGCAATCTATATCAAGAACGATAAAATCTACGGGCACATAATTCCTATTTGCAACAATAAGAACATCATTAATTCTTCCCATAGGCTTTTTAATAGTGGAATCCGCAAGATGCAAGTTTAGAGAGCAATCATCAAAATCACAAAAATCTAGTAAATCACATAGAGTTTTGGGGATAGTAGAGACACTAGCACCCAAATCACACAAAGCATGAAACTCAAAATCTTTAATTTTAATCTTAATGGTAGGTTCCCATTCATCATGGAGTTTTCTTGGGATGGAAACTTTCAACTCAAGCTTTTCTTCATAGGATTGCATCAAGGCATCAACAATGTGTTCGGCAAAGGCCTTATTTTGACTATAAGCATGAGGAGAATTTAACACGGATTGCAACAAGGAAATACAATCAATCAAAGAGCAATTTTCATAATTAAATTCCTTGAGATCCAAAATAGTAGGTTTAGCAACATCACGGTTTCTATTAATTTCAACCCTACTTTCATTAATTTCATCATCAAGATCTAGAAACTCAGAATTCTTAGAACGCCTTCTAGGTAAGGGAAGATCATATTCAGATTCATCAAGATTCATATTGCAAAACAAAGATTTAATGGGGGACGCATCAATAACTTTTAGATCTTCATCTTGATTTTCATAGGGATTAGAAGAACACGCTTTAATAAAGGCATCTTTGGAAGCACGCATCCTAGCGGTTCTTTCTTTGAGAGACTCATTGATATCATGCTTAGGAGGAATAGATCTAAGCTTTAAAGAATCAATTTCAAGAGAAATTCTATCAACGTTCCTAGCCAAATCATCAACTTTAAGCAATTTCTCTTCAAGCAAAGCATTAAAATTCTTTTGTGAATTCATAAACTCTTTAACACTACTCTCAAAATCGGAGGGCATCTTATTAAAATTTCCATAAGAGTTGTTGCAAGAATTTCCATAATTGTTAGAAGGATTGCTAGGAAAAGGCCTAGGATTAAAATTCCCTCTATAAGCGTTGTTACCAAAACTATTCCTACCAACAAAATTCACATCCATAGATTCATTATTATTCTCAAGCAAAGTAGATAAAGGCATATCATTAGGATCAAGAGGAGTATTTTTAGGAGCAAAGATCTTCATAAGTTCATCCATCTTTTCACTCAAAACATTGATTTCTTATATAGCATGTACCTTTTTACTAGGAGATCTTTCGGTATGCCATTGAGAATAATTAGCCATAATATTATCAAGCAATTTTGTAGCATCTCCTAATGTAATTTCCATAAACGTGCCTCCCGCGTCCGAATTTAAAAGATTTCTAGAAGCAAAATTCAATCCGGCATAAAAATTTCGTATGATCATCCATAAATTCAAACCATGAGTAGGGCAATTGTGAAGCATTAATTTCATTCTTTCCCAAGATTGGGCAACATGCTCATGATCAAGTTGTTTAAAATTCATGATATCATTCCTAAGAGTGATAATCTTAGCGGGAGGAAAATACTTAGAGATAAAAGCATCTTTGCACTTGTTCCAAGAATCAATACCATTTTTAGGCAAAGACGAAAACCAAACTTTAGCACGATCTCTAAGTGAAAACGGAAATAACTTCAATTTGACAATATTGTTATCCGTATATTTTTTTCTTTTGCATATCACAGAAATCAACAAAATTGTTTAGATGAGTAGCGGCATCTTCACTACGAAGGCCGGCGAATTGATCTTTCATAACAAGATTCAGCAAAGCGGTATTGATTTCACAAGACTCATCATTATTAAGAGGAGCAATCGGAGTACTAAGGAAATCATTATTATTGGTATTTGAGAAATCACACAATTTGGTATTATCTTGCGCCATGGCAACAAGTAATCCAACACACAAGCAAACAGAAAGGCAAAGGGAAAAGGCAAACGGGAAAGAGAGGTGGAGATTGGGAAAGAGAGGGCGAATAAAATGGCAAGGGTGAAGTGGGGGAGAGGAAAACGAGAGGCAAATGGCAAATAATGTAATGCGAGAGATAGGGATTGCGATGGGTACTTGGTATGTTGACTTTTGCGTAAGCCTCCCCAGCAACGGCGCCAGAAATTCTTTTTGCTACGTCTCGAGCTTGCGTTGGTTTTCCCCGAAGAGGAGAGGATGATGCAGCACAGTAGTGTAAGTATTTCCCTCAGTTTTTGAGAACCAAGGTATCAATCCAGTAGGAGGTCACACGCAAGTCCCTCGTACCTGCACAACACGATAGCAACTCGCAACCAACGCTTAGGGGTTGTCAATCCCTTCACAGTTACTTACGAGAGTGAGATCTGATAGAGATAATATTTTTGGTATTTTTGATAGATAGATGCAAAGTAAAAAGTAAAGGCAAAGCAAGTAAATAAAGTGATGGAGATTGATATGATGAGAATAGACCCGGGGGCCATAGGTTTCACTAGTGGCTTCTCTCAAGAGCATAAGTATTCTACGGTGGGTGAACAAATTACTGTTGAGCAATTGATAGAATCGAGCATAGTTATGAGGTTATCTAGGTATGATCATGTATATAGGCATCACGTCCGTGACAAGTAGGCCGAAACGATTCTGCATCTACTACTATTACTCCACTCATCGACCACTATCCAGCATGCATCTAGAGTATTAAGTTAAAAACAGAGTCACGCCTTAAGCAAGATGACATGATGTAGAGGAATAAATTCATGCAATATGATAAATACCCCATCTTGTTATCCTCGATGGCAACAATACAATACGTGCCTTGCAACTCTTTCTGTCACTGAGTAAGGACACCGCAAGATTGAACCCAAAGCCATGCACTTATCCCATTCCAAGAACTACCAATCTAGTTGGCCAAACCAAACAGATAATTCGAAGAGACTTGCAAAGATAACTCAATCATACATAAAAGAATTCAGAGAAGAATCAAATAATTTCCATAGATAAGTTGGATCATAAACCCACAATTCATCGGTCTCAACAAACACACCGCAAAAAGAAGATTACATCGAATAGATCTCCACGAGAGAGGGGGAGAACATTGTATTGAGATCCAAAAAGAGAGAAGAAGCTATCTAGCTACTAGCTATGGACCCGAAGGTCTGAAGTAAACTACTCACACTTCATTGGAGGGGCTATGGTGTTGATGTAGAAGCCCTCCGTGGTGGATGCCCCCTCCGGCGGAGCTCCGAAACAGGCCCCAAGATGGGATCTCGTGGATACAGAAGGTTGCGGCGGTGGAATTAGGTTTTTGGCTCCTTTTCTGATCATACGGGGATACATAGGTATATATAGGAGGAAGGAGTACGTCGGTGGAGCTCTGAGGGGCCCACGAGGTAGGGGGGCGCGCCCAGGGGGGGCGCACCCTCCACTCTCGTGACCTCCTCGGAAGCTTCTTGGAGTAGGGTCCAAGTCTCCTGGATCATGTTCGGTGAGAAAATCACGTTCCCGAAGGTTTCATTCCGTTTGGACTCCGTTTGATATTCTGTTTCTTCGAAACACTGAAATAGGCAAAAAAACAACAATTCTAGGCTGGGCCTCCTGTTAATAGGTTAGTCCCAAAAATAATATAAAAGTGGAAAATAAAGCCCAATATAGTCCAAAACAGTAGATAAAGTAGCATGGAGCAATCGAAAATTATAGATACGTTGGAGACGTATCAGCCGCCGGCGGCGGCGCCGCCGAAGACCCAACCATGGAGGCCACGTCACCACCAGAATCTCCCGAGCCGCCATTGCTGCCAGCCCCACCACCCGAATGCCGGTCGACACCATTCTGCGCGTGCCAGTCATCATTCCCCGTTGGCGGCCAAGGCGGCGGCGGCGGCTACGGATGCGGGTCGTCCATCTCCTGATCATCCACCCGCTCTGGCTCCCCTAGAACAGCGATGTCAACAGGGTACCAGAGCGCAGAAGCACAACGGGTAGCCGGCCGGCAACTGCCCCCTTCCACGGCCTAGAGCGAGCGCCTCGGCTCATCGATGTAGAGCAGACGGCGCCGTGGGATCCTCTCCGGGTAGTCCGTACGCAACCAAACTCTAAAATCAGCCATGTCATGCCTTCTCGCAGTACTGTCGTCCACCGCCACCACGAAACCCAGGCCACGCAAGATCACTGCCGCCGTCCTCTGGCACCATGCATGCGCCGGGACACCCCGAAGCGAGATAGGGACGAGGAAAGGCAGGTTAGCTGCCGTGGCCTGAGCTTGACGAATCCACGGGCGAAGCTTGAGCTCGAACCAGGGCGCCGACGCCCGCCCAGCGCACACCATACTCTCCCGGAGTGCCCCATCGCTGCAAAGCATGAGGAAATCCTCCGGGTAGTATGGGCGGATGGACATGTCTGCCGGGCCAATGCCGAATTCCCGATGAAGCGCCTCGGCAACAGACGCCAAATCCACCGATGGGCGGGTGCCGGTGACCGTGATGAGCACCGCCCGCGCAAGCTCCGCCTCCATACTCCAGATATCCTCCGAAGCCTCCAAAAAACAAACTTCCACCAAATCCACAGGGTCACGCACCCCCGGCTCCACATCAGTCCCGCTGGTGGCGATGAACGGGACGGAGAAGTCCGGACCGGACCCGCGGGCAGAGGCAGCCCGGCCCGTGCGCGCCCGAGAGAGGGCTGCGCCCGCACCATGTCAGCCAACAACCTGACGGCATCCGGCAGAGGAGGGCCCGGGGGAGGCGGCGGCAGAACGGGAGAAGATCCCCTCGGCGAATCAGGGGGGACGCGACCGGACCTGCAGCAGACGGGGCCCTAGGACGAAGGGCCGGCGGTGGGCGCGGGGGCTGCTCCACCGAAGATGGACTGTGAGGCCGAGTGCAGCCCCTCGAGATGTGCCCCACTTCGTGGCACCGCACGCAGAAACTGGGATTCTGGCACTCCGCCGAGATGTGCCCGTCATCTTGGCCACAATTGTAGCAGCAACCGAAAAGCTCCACCGGCACACGGGACTCAGGGGGAGGATGAGGCGCGGCAAGAGCACGCAGGGCACGACAGCGCCGCGGCTGGGCGGCAGGGCGAGCGGGCGGCGCGCGTGGACGGCAGCGCCTCTGGACCTGCCAGCCCCCGGCCACCCGAGGCGGGCATGACGGCCCAGCGACATCTCCCTGGACCAGAGGG
>NC_041385.1:227882429-227929652 GCF_002162155.2 Triticum dicoccoides | reverse complement strand
GAGGAGGCTGGACGGGGGAACGCTCCAGATGAGGCGCCGAAGAAACAGGGGAGGAGAGCCCAGACGAGGACGACCCCGACAACGAGACCCTTGAGGCCATGGCCAAGCAGGCGGGGTGCGCCACGGCGGTGGAGGTGGCCGCCGGAGCCAGAGTGGCTACCGACGCGGAGCGCTGCGGGGAGGAGAGCACTGAAGTTGGAAGAGCCCCACGCCACAACTTGGCCTAGCTTGCCAATAGAGATACTGTATCACAAATTGGGATTGTTAGAGATGTTGAAGTCTTGTGTGGGAAAATAAAATACCCTACTGATTTTCTTGTTCTTGGTTCCCCACAAGATGATTTTTGTCCCATTATATTTGGTAGACCTTTCTTGAACACTGTCAATGCTAAGATAGATTGCGAGAAAGAAATTGTGACTGTAAGTTTTGGGGATGTGTCTCATGATTTTAATTTCTCTAAATTTTGTAGGCAACCTCATGATAAAGAATTGCCTTGTAAATATGAAATTATTTGTCTTGCTTCTATTGTCGTGCCTCCTACCGATCCTTTAGAACAATATTTGCTAGACCATGAAAATGATATGTTCATGAATGAAAGGAAGGAATTAGATGAAATATTGTTTAACCAAATGCCTGTCTTGAAACACAACTTGCCTGTTGAGATTCTTGGGGATCCTCCTCCACCCAAGGGTGATCCCATGTTTGAGCTTAAGCAATTACATGATACTTTGAAATATGATTATCTTGATGAAAAGAAGATATATCCTGTTATTATTAGTGCTAACCTTTCAGAGCATGAAGAAAAGAAATTATTGAAAACTCTGAAGAAGCACCGTGCAGCTATTGGATATACTCTTGATGATCTTACGGGCATTAGTCCCACTCTATGTCAGCACAAAATTAATATGGAGCCTGATGCTAAACCAGTTGTTGATCACCAACGAATGTTAAATCCTAAGATGAAAGAAGTGGTAAGAAATGAAATATTAAATCTTCTAGAGGCAGTTATAATTTATCCTATTGTTGATAGTAGATGGGTAAGTCCCATTCATTGTGTCCCTAAGAAGGGAGGTATTACTGTTGTTCCTAATGATAAAAATGAATTGATCCCACAAAGAATTGTTACAGGTTATAGAATGGTAATTGATTTTTGCAAATTAAACAAAGCTACTAGGAAAGATCATTAGCCTCTACCTTTATTGATCAAATGATAGAAAGACTATCCAAACACACACACTTTTGCTTTCTAGATGGTTATTCTGGTTTTCTCAAATACCCGTGTCAAAAGAGGATCAAGAAAAGACTACCTTTACCTGTCCTTTCGTTACTTTTGCTTATAGACATATGCCTTTTGGTTTATGCAGTGCACCTGATACCTTTCAAAGATGTATGGCTGCTATATTCTCTAACTTTTGTGAAAAGATTTTTCAGGTTTTCATGGATGATTTCTCCGTTTACGGAACTTCTTTTGATGATTACTTAAGCAGCTTGATTGAGTTTTGCAGAGATGTGAAGAAACTAATCTTGTTTTGAATTGGGAGAAATGCCACTTTATGGTTAATGAAGGTATTGTCTTGGGGCATAAAATTTCTAAAAGAGGTATTGAAGTTGATAAAGCTAAAGTAGATGCTATTGAAAAGATACCGTGTCCTAAAGATATCAAAGGTATAAGAAGTTTCCTTGGTCATGCTGGTTTCTATAGGAGGTTTATTAAAGACTTCTCTAAAATTTCTAGGCCTCTCACTAATCTCTTGCAAAAAGATGTTCCTTTTGTTTTTGATGATGATTGTGTAGAAGCATTTGAAATACTTAAGAAAGCCTTGATTTCTGCACCTATTATTCAACCACCTGAGTGGAATTTACCCTTTGAATTATGTGTGATGCTAGTGATTATGCAGTTGGTGCTGTTCTAGGACAACGAGTTGATAAGAAATTGAATGTTATACATTATGCTAGTAAAACTCTAGACAGTGCCTAGAGAAATTATGCTACTACTGAAAAAGAATTTTTAGCAGTTGTCTTTGCTTGTGATAAGTCCAGATCTTATATTGTTGAATCCAAATTAACTGTTCACACTGATCATGCTTCTATTAAATATCTTATGGAAAAGAAAGATGCTAAACCTAGACTTATTAGATGGGTTCTCTTGTTACAAGAATTTGATTTGCATATTATTGATAGAAAGGGTGCTGAGAACCCCGTAGCAGATAACTTGTCTATGTTAGAGAATGTTCTTGATGACCCACTACCTATTGATGATAGCTTTCCTGATGAACAATTAGCTGTCATAAATGCTTCTCGTAGTGCTCCATGGTATGCTGATTATGCTAATTTCATTGTTGCTAAATTTACACCACCTAGTTTCACATACCATCAAAAGAAAAAGTTTTTCTATGATTTAAGACATTACTTTTGGGATGACCCACACCTTTATAAAGGAGTAGATGGTGTTATTAGACGTTGTGTACCTGAGCATGAATAGGAACAGATCCTACGCAAGTGTCACTTCGAGGCCTACGGAGGACACCATGGTGGAGATAGAACTGCACACAAGGTATTACAGTCTGGTTTTTATTGGCCTACTCTCTTCAAGGATGCTCGTAAGTATGTCTTGTCTTGTGATGAATGCCAAAGCATTGGCAATATTAATAGATGTCAGGAAATGCCTATTAATTATTCACTTGTTATTGAACCATTTGATGTTTGGGCTTTGATTATATGGGACCTTTTCCTTCCTCTAATGGGTATACACATATTTTAGTTGCTGTTGATTACGTTACTAAGTGGGTAGAAGCTACTCCAACTAGTGGTGCCAATCATAACACCTCTATTAAAATGCTTAAAGAAGTTATTTTTTCCGAGGTTTGGAGTCCCTAGATATTTGATGACTGACGGTGGTTCACACTTTATTCATGGTGCTTTCCATAAAATGCTTGCCAAATATGATGTCAACCATAGAATTGCATCTCCTTATCATCCCCAGTCTAGTGGTTAAGTAGAATTGAGCAATAGAGAAATTAAATTGAGCATGCAAAAGACTGTTAATAGATCTAGAAAGAATTGGTCCAAGAAACTTGATTATGCATTATGGGCTTATAGATCTGCTTATAAAAACCCCTTGAACTAGAACACAAATCTTATTAGGCAATCAAAGAGCTCAACTATGATTTCAAACTTGCCAGTGAGAAGAGGTCATTTGACATTAGCTCACTTGATGAATGGAGAACCCAAGCCTATGAGAATGCCAAGTTATTAAAAGAAAAAGTTAAAAGATGGCATGACAAAAGGATACAAAAGCATGAATTTAATGTAGGTGACCATTGTCGGTGTCAAAACCGGCAGATCTCGGGTAGGGGGGCCCAAGCTGTATGTCTGAGGATCAATGGTAACTATGATCAAAAGGACACAGTGTTTACCTAGGTTCGAGCCCTCTTAATGGAGGTAAAACCCTACTCCTGCTTGATTATATTCGATGAGTATAGAGGTTACAAGAGTTGATCTACCTCGAGATCGTAACGGCCTAACCCTAGCTTTGGCTAGCCTGTCAATGTTGTGATCCTGCCTTCGATCTAACCCTCCGGTTTATATAGATACCGGAGGGGCTTAGGGTTGTACAAAGTTGGTTTTAACAGAAAGGAAATAGCATATCCGGACACCTAAACTTGCCATCCACGTATACGGGAGTCCCTACCGGACACGAGTGGTGGTCTGCTTCCTTGTATCTTGACGGCCCATTAGTCCGACCCATATCCAATAGACCGGACGCCCGAGGACCCCTTAGTCCAGGACTCCCCCAGTAGCCCCTGAACCAGTCTTAAATGACGATGTGTTTGGCGCACAAATTATCTTCGACATTGCAAGGCGGGTTCCCTGAACAATATGCATCAGCTTTCCTCCATAAAAGTACTATATTCGGCCTTGCATAATTAACACAACCCTTAGCTGCGAAGGCAGGATATATAAAGAATAAGAACAGTGTCTTTACTAACAACTTTTTTCGGCAAAGCGTCAGACTTGACCCTTCAGCGTTTTGAATTGTTTTCACACCCCGTGTTCCATATTTCGAGCCCAGGCCCCCTTGGTCCGTCTTATCAAAACAGAGATCATGCCCACTTATTACGAGATTGCTCATCAATAAGATTTGGGTAATCCAACCGTTTACGGTGCATGCCCGCGTTGGGAACAGGCGAGCTTCAAGGCATAAGTGGGGGGACGGTTGGCATTTTTACTGCCTATAAGAGGGTAATGGTTTTCTCCTCTCTTCCCCACGCCTTCCAATCTCTCAAGCTCGCAGCGCCCGAAAGAAAGTTTTCGTCTTCCTCACCACCACCACCTCCTTCGACTATGGCCGGATCCGGTTCCAAGGGCAAGTGGGAGGCCTCCTCCATCACGGAGAAGGAGAGAAAGGATCTCCCGAGCGCGGGATACCTAGCCACAACCATCACGCATAGGCTCCCCCCAAGGGTCAGATTATCCCCACTCCGGAGCCCGGCGGAAGTGTCATCTTCCTCCCCCATTTCCTTAGAGGTTTAGGTTTTCCACTCCATCCCTTCGCCTGGGGACTCATGTTCTACTACGGGCTAGATTTCCATGATCTAGCCCCAAATTCTTTCCTGTACATCTTGGCGTTTATCGTCATGTGTGAGGCTTTACTCCGCATCCCCCACACTTCGGCCTATGGCTGAAGATCTTCAATGTGAAGCCGAAGGTGGTCGACGGGCAGCACGTAGACTGCGGCGGGGCTATGATAAGGAAGCTGCCCAACGCCACATGGCCCAAGGGGGCCTTTGTTGATACTGTCAAGGTCTGGCAACAAGAATGATTCTACATCACCAAGCCGCGCCGCAGCAACTGGGCGGTGATTCCGGAGTTCAGATCTGGACCCCCACGAGGCTCACGTCATGGAACACTAAGGGCCCCAACTCGGGGTCCCAGACAGTGGTGCAGATGCTGCAATCATGCAACATTGGTCTCACCAACATGGTGCAAATCATGCTCTTCAGCCGCACTCTCCCCTGCCAGCACCGGACTTCCCCCATGTGAGAGTTCAAGTCGGAGGAGGCGCGGACCCTGCAGCACTTCCTCAGCATGACACACGCCGGATTATGGAGATCAAAGACGTCGGTCTTGACGTCGAGAACCCGACCACTCCGGTAAGTGTTTAACTCTTCGAGGATATGTCCGGTATATATATATATATTCGATCAATACGAATCTTATCAGCCTACCTTTTTATAGGGTTGTACGAAGAAGGCGGAGCGGATCAAGAGTCTGGCTCCGCTGCCCGAAGACCCAGTCACCCCTCAGCTAGAAGAGATGCTGGTCCCAGCGCCCTATCAAGCATCGGAGAAGAAAAGCAAGAAGAAGGGCAAGGGGCCCAAGGGCGGGCCCTACCGCAAAGGTCCTTCGGACGCTGTGTCCGGAGATACCAAGGTAGTCTCCTATCACGAGGAAAACGAGGACGAAGAGGAGGAGGAGGAGGAAGAAAAGAACAGCCTTCGAGAATCAGGAGGGCATGACGCCAAAGAAGAAGAAGATCACCTTCTCGGCCAGTTCGGACTCGGAGTCCGCACATAGCCCAAGGAGAGCCCCCAGGGTCAAGCCCCTGGCCGAATTGTAAGCATAAAAACTCTACTTGTTAAACCTCCGCTTACCCGCCTTTGTATAAATTGTATATTTGCTTGTATTTTAGCCCTTCGCGCGATATCCCGAACCCCTCGACTTCGTTAGGGAATTCTCTGCCGTCTGTAGAGGCGGAGAGCAACAGACCATCGTGAGCCCTCTCCCCCTGCCATGGAGGACACCGAGGTGTCGTCCCAAAGGACCTCTGCTGGCCAAGGAGGGTCAGACGAGGCCGTCCAGAAGGCGCCCAAGGGTAACACCTCGGATGCCGCAGAGCGGGGCACAGCGACGCCCATGACCACAAAGGGTGGGAGGCCTCAACATTTCGGGCCCTCGCCGAACACCGTCCCGGAGACCAATACGGCTCCGGGTTCGGACCAACACCCCCCTTCGACAGAGGGGGGAGGAGAAGCAGCTCCATCGGTGGCCTCTGTTAATCCGGAGGCCGCTCACACTCTGGAGGAGGCGCTACAACGTGCTTCCATGGTGGAGGAGCACCGCACTTTGATGGGTGCGGTTATGGAAAAGGTTCGGTCCATGAAGAGCGGACGAAGCCTTCAACAGCCTACTGACAGGCTTTGAGGTATGCAATGTAATTCTCTTACAAGTTTTTTATATGCAAGGTTGAACCCATGTATAGACAATAGCCCCTGAGACTCTGTCTGAATTAGATCAATCCGGACAGAGGATTAAAATAAGTTGATAATGTATCATACTATCTTGTTGGCCCAGCATCTATGCTGGCGGCTACTGCCCAAGCCGCAGAGGTTTCCGAGCTCAATCAGAAGCTTCGGCTAGCCGATGAGGAGCTCGACTGCGTCAACAAGCGGTTTGACGAAATGCAAGGTATGCGGCACTTGTAAATACCCAAAGTAATATGTGCGCTAATTCTTGAAATTTTATTGAGTTTTACGACTATGCTCATAGTTGGCACAACCAAGGCCGAGTCCCTCAAGAGTGCCCTCGCCCAAGCCAAAAAAGAGGCAGAGGTGAGTCGGGCGGCCGCGGACAAAGCGGCCAAGGAGTTGGAGGCGGAGCAAAACCACCCATCGAAGTCATGAGGCACGGGTGGGCGAGGTCGAACAAGAGCTCAAGGACGCCATAGCTAAGTGCGAGTCCTTGGAGCAGAAGACTTCGAAGAAAGCCTCCGAACTCGCCAAGGCTCTTGAGAGCATGAAGGAGGCCCGGGTTGAAGTCCAGGGCGCTTGCCAGCAGATCCAGGAGGCAAGGCAGATAGCGGCTGGTAAGGCCTTTCTTCTGTAGAGTAAATTTACAAGTAAGAGATACATCTTGCTGACCTGAGTTTGGAGTTCTCCAAGCACTTTTGCGGATCTGCCGAGGAGTGTTGCTGACGCCGCAGAGTTCTTCCGAGCCGAAGAGGGGAGCTCGATGGAGAAGTTGTTCTGGTCACAGTACCTTGCGCTAGAGCATCCGGCGCCCCTCAGCGATCAGCTGAAGCAGCTGACCAAGCTGCACAGGGTGGCCGGACTGGCCATGAAGGATGTAATAGTTTGTCTTTGGTTAGCCGAGCCCATACCCAGCAGCTACTTCGGACTCATGAAGCGGCTGGTCGACACGCATCCTTTGATCGACACCATCAAGCGGTCGGCCTGCATAGAAGGTGCCCGGATGGCCTTCGCCCGAGTCAAGGTACAATGGGCGAAGATGAAGGCCACCAAAATTGCCACCACAGGGCTGCCTGAAGGCAAGGATCACCGGTGGCCGGAGAAGTACTTCAGCGAGGTCCTCGAGGGATCCCGCATTGTAGAGGGTCAGTGCTCAAAGGATATCATATTTGAGTAGTGGAGTCCGGTTTGGCCGAACCATGTAATGAACTCATAATGTGAAATATTTAAGCTTGCGCTTTATGATTTTGTTAGTTTATCCTCCTGTTTGGCCGTTTATTTTATAAGTCTAAAAGTTTACCCGTTGTCGGCTTCTGCCCCCATGTAAATATTATAGGGGTGTACGGGAACGCATGTCCGCACTTCATCCAACGTCTTGGTTCTATATAGAAGGCGTCTTGCGAGATGAACAAGGCAATTAGACTATGCGGTTTTATCACTTTCACTTAGCCATAGGAGTCCATTGGTGGGGCTAAGTACTAGCTCCTTGTTGCATGAACGACGATCCGGAGTACGACGCCTTTGCAATGCAGCTGGTCGAAGCCCAACCCCTTGTATAACATGGCATAAATCGCAAACAATTTGTAGTATAACACTAAGTCACCGGATCGCTGACCCGCTCTCTCATATCATGACACTTAGTTTTCGGCTTTCTCTACTGAGGTACTTGACCGGACGAACCAAAAATACAATCGTAGTAGTTATCCCATTAATACCTTAGCCGAACTTGCAGAATGTAAGGTGTCAAACACAGGAGCCGGGCAACCCAACTATAGACCAAAGACATGATTCAGAGCTGATGCATATAGTGCAATATCCGGGACGCCGAAGAGTTCCCTATAGGTGTTCGAACTTTGAGAATTTCCGGGGCCGAATACAGCCCATGGCATGAAAGCCGTGCCGAAGCACGTATGTCAATCGAGAGAAAGGAGGGAATACGGATATAAGAACCCAACACAAAGGTGGTGATCGTTTGTTTCCTTTATATCCTTATCAATACGTCAAAGCGTGTTTCGACAGATAATGCCATTAATATTAAGGTCATGTTACATGCCTAAAAAAATTTACATAAGGGAAAGTCTAACACAGGGCCTAAAGGTAATGGTTCAAAGACTCCAGTGATGCCCTGCCGCAAGTCTGCACCATTTCTCCTTAGTAATAAGTCCTTTGATTGGAGTATTTGATGGTTGGTCATAAAAAATTTGAAACGCTAGCCTTGAAAGGATCCTTCATGCAACCATACAACAAAATAGGGCTCTTGATGAACCAGTAGTGAAAAAAAGATGTATGTAGTCCAAATAGGGTCAAGCCGTACTATGACCTTTTTCTGCAGTGTGCCTCCGGCGCTGCCCACGGTATTTTAAGTGCGTAGTTATGTGCGCGCGGTACATAAGCCGCAGCCTTATGGGGCAGTCGGCGGAGGCCGAACTACTAATTGAGGTCCGGATCCGTCGAGGTGTCACAGTGATGCATAGACCAGACTCGTTTAGAGATGTTGTTGGCTTTAATGTCCAATGGATTATTTGGCTGGATAAGGCCACCATACACCTCGGCTGCAAGAGCCGTGGTGTGTTCTTCAGTACGGAGGGAGCGCTCCATATTTCCATTGACTGTAATAACGCCGCAAGGTCCAGGCATCTTAAGATTCAAGTAGGCATAGTGCGGGACTGCATTAAAGTGGGCAAAAGCACTTCGTCCAAGCAGTGCGTGATAACCACCGCGGAAAGGGCCGATGTAGAAGATTAATTCTTCACTGCAAAAGTTGTCTGGGGAGCTGAATACTACCTCCAGTGTTAGTGAGCCCGTGCAACGGGCCTCCACGCCGAGTATCACACCTTTAAAGGTAGTGTTACTAGGCTTGATTCTTGATGGGTCAATGCCCATCTTGCGGACAGTGTCTTGATAAATCAAGTTGAGACGCTGCCCCCGTCCATAAGGACTCTAGTGAGATGGTATCCATAAATAACTAGATCGAGTACCAGGGCGGCTGAACCCCCGTGACGGATACTGGTTGGGTGATCCCTGCGATCAATAGTGATCGGACAGGCTGACCATGGGTTGAATTTTGGGGCGATGGGATCTACGGCGTAGACGTCCCTTAGTGCACACTTGCGCTCCCTTTTGGGAATGTGAGTGACATAGATCATGTTCACTGTTTTCACCTCGGGGGGAAACTGTTTTTGGCCCCCGGTGTTTGGCTCACGGGGCTCCTCATCGTCCTCACTTGGAGGTCCCTGAGGGAGTCCTGGATTAAGGGGTCCTTGGACAGCCGGACTATATACTTTGGCCGGACTGTTGGACTATGAAGATACAAGATTGAAGACTTCGTCCCGTGTCCGGATGGGACTCTCCTTTGCGTGGAAGGCAAGCTTGGCAATTCGGATATGTAGATCTCCTTCTCGGTAACCGACTTTGTGTAACCCTAGCCCCCTCCTATGTCTATATAACCAGGAGGGTTTAGTCCGTAGGACTATAACAATCATAATCATAGGCTAGCTTCTAGGGTTTAGCCTCTACGATCTCGTGGTAGATCAACTCTTGTAATACTCATATCATCAAGATCAATCAAGTAGGAACTAGGGTATTACCTCCAACGAGAGGGCCCGAACCTGGGTAAAACATCGTGTCCCCCCGCCTCATGTTACCATTAGCCTTAGACGCACAGTTCGGGACCCCCTATCCGAGATCCACCGGTTTTGACACCGACATTGGTGCTTTCATGGAGAATTCCACTGTGCCGTCGCGATAAGGCTTGATGGCTCGCCTTGTTATCAAGGACAACATCACCTCTGGAGGATCCCTGGCTGTAGGCCAAACTCTCCGGCTGGGCGGTTTCGTCATGGCCGCCCGTTCGGCTGCCGCATCGACGATGACTTCTCAAGTAATCAAGAACAACCTCCACGTCAGCCCGAAATTCACCGAGCAGATGGATCCAATGGAGCTCTCCTCCCTAAACGAGCTCTTGGATCGCATCGCTGCCCTGGGAGTCGCTATGGACTATGATTGGATTGGGCTTAAAACCGACCTAAGGGAGATTAACTTTCCGCCGATCACCCATCAGATAGCGGTGGTGGAGGAACAAAATAGCGATTCTTCCTCTATTTTGAGGAAAAACTATGTCCGGATTCCCGAGCTCTCCGAGCCGGATACCCGTCTACGGGAGGACATGGCCCAGGCTCCGAACTTAGAATCGGGCAACAGGCCACAAATATTGGGCAACATCCTGGAGCCCGAGCTGCCAAGCTCGGGAGCTCCTTTGCCCCTCGGTCTCAGATTAGGTCAGGATGTGGACTTAAGTCTACCCACCCACCCAGACACAAGTGATCTTTCCCACATCAGACAAGAGCCCCAAGAGACAGTACACCACTTCTGGGCCAGATTCCTCCTTGTAATGAGCAAGGTTAAGGACTGTCACGAGGAAGACACTATCTCATTCTTTTGCAAAAATTGCACGGACAAGGGAGTTCTCAATGCCATTAGTCTCCGTGACATAGCACACTTTGCCGACTTGGCGGACATAGTACAGTAGTACTGTGCGATGGAAAGCGCTTGGAAAACCCAAACAAAATTCTGGGATCCTCCGGCCCTAACTAAACCCCTCGTCCAAACTAAAAGGGTGCGCTCTCGCAAGTCACCCAACCCAATTACAAAGAAGCCAAAGCCCTCTACAGGGTGTGTAACCGTACTGGAGGGATGGCTCAACAGGCCATGCAAAATTCATAGCACACCATGCATCATACCAACACACAACCTTAGAGCATGTTGGATACTCCGGCAGGTGGCCAAGAGCGGCGAGGACCTTCTCATCAACAATACCGCAGAGCACCATCCCGCAAAAAATAACAATACAATACTGACAGTCTTCGAGACTTTCGCCTCAAACAACAGGCGCAAGCGAGCGCTCTGCAGCCTCGCCGAAGTCTGCCACATCGCAGCAATAAACCCGTGGAATGATATGGCCATAAACTTCAATGCTAGCAACGAACAGTCCGAGCACCAGCCGCTTTGGTCCTTAGTCCAATTGTGGACGGCTTCCGTCTTACTAAAGTGCTCATGGACGGCGACAGTGGATTAAACCTCATCTATGAGGAAACTCTTAACAAAATGGAAATAGATAAGAGCCGCATTGAGCAAAGCAGCACGACCTTCAGAGGAATCATCCCCAGTCGGGAGGCACGATGCATGGGAAAAATCACACTGGATGTGGTATTCGGCACTCCGGAGAATTATAGGTCTGAAGAAATCACATTCCAAGTGGCCTCGTTTAGCAGTGGATACCACGCCCTTTTAGGATGAGATGCATTCACAAGCTTCCAAGCTATACCCCATTATGGGTACATGAAGCTCAAGATGCCGGGGCCCAATGGAATTATCACTCTAGCTAGTGATCCGGACATAGCACTCCATGCCGAAAATAAAACCGCCGCACTAGCCCTGGAGGCATTATCCAAAGCCCTCGCGGCCGAAGAGTTAACTGTGCTGGGCTTCGCATGGACAGGGACGACGTGATACTCGACAAACGACCCAAGTCCACGTCTTTTAAACCAATAGATGAAATAGTCAAATTCCAGGTCCACCCAACGGACCCTACAAAAACAACATCAATTGGGGCACAACTAAACCCCACAATAGACGCCGCACTATGAGAGTTCTTGCACGAGAATTGGGACATCTTCGCCTGGCATCCTTCAGACATGCCAGGTATCCCACACAGGCTGGCCGAACATAGTCTAAACATACTAAAAGGATACAAGCCGGTCAAGCAGACTCTTCGGTGCTTTTCAGAACCCAAGCGACAAGCCATGGGAGAGGAGCTAGCCAAGCTACTCAAAGCCGGATTCATTAGAGAAATAAAACATCCGGACTGGCTAGCAAACCTGGTGATGGTACCAAAGAAGGATAAATCCTGGCGCCTATGCGTCGATTTCAAAGACCTCAATAAGGCTTTCCCTAAGGATCCCTTCCCCCTCCCCTGCATCGATCAAATTATCGACGCTACCGCAGGACACGACTCATTGTGTTTCCTCGACGCATACTCCGGATACCATCAAATCAAGATGGCGGAGTCCGATCAAGCCGCAATGGCATTCATCACTCCATACGGCCCCTTTTGTTTTAACACCATGCCTTTCGGGCTCAAAAACGCCGGTGCAACCTATCAATGTATGATTCAGACATGCCTGGAAACACAAATCAGAAAAACAGTGGAGGCTTATGTAGACGATGTGGTCATCAAAACCAGACACGTCGAATCATTAATAGATGACTTGAGGCTTATGTTGGACAACCTCCGATCATATGACATCAAGCTCAACCCGGAAAAATGTGTTTTCGGCGTACCGACCGGAAAGCTCTTGGGCTTTATTGTTTCCACTAGAGGAATCGAAGCAAACCCGGCTAAAATCTGAGCTCTGCCATAGTTGGCTACACCAACAGACCTCAAGCAAATCCAGAAATTAACTGTAAGCGTGGCCGCCTTAAGCCGCTTTATCTCCCGATTAGGGGAAAAGGCACTACCTCTTTATCGCCTTCTTCAACGCACTGAACACTTCGAGTGGACGGATGTGGCTACGGCTGGGCTGGAAGAAATAAAATCCCTCTTCGCCACCAATCCAATCCTGGCAGCGCCAAATGTCGGTGAACCCATGCTGCTATATATAGCTGCAACACACCAGGTTGTAAGCGCAGTGCTTGTCCGCGAATGAGAGACAGATGGACATAAATTCCCACTTCAAAAGCCGGTATACTACGTATCCACTGTCCTCACTCCATGCAAGTTACGGTACCCACATTATCAAAAGATAGCATACACAGTCTTCATGGCATCCCAAAAACTACGACACTACTTTCAAGAGTGTTCAATCACGGTGGCCTCCGAAGTACCACTCAATAATATAATAAAAAACCGCGATGCAGCGAGCCGGATTGCTAAATGGGCTATCGAGCTCCTCCCCTTTGACATAACATACAAACCATGGCGAGCCATTAAGTCGCAAGTACTGGCTGACTTTGTCGCCGAATGGACAGAAGCCGAACTCCCTAAAGAGTACGACACATACTCCAATTGGATCATGCACTTTGACGGCTCTAAGATGCTAGCAGGTCTAGGGGCCAGCGTCGTCCAGACGTCCCCCACCGTAGATACAGTCCAATACGTACTCCAAATACTTTACACAGATTCCAACAATGCAGGCGAGTATGAGGCATTGTTGCACGGTCTTCGGATGGCAGTCTCCATGGGCATTCAACGCCTAGAATTATGTGGGGATCCAAATCTCGCAATATCTAAAAAAAATGGGGACTTTGACGCCAAGGACCCGAAAATGGCGGCCTACCGCAATGCCGTTCTCAAAATGTCAGCTCGGTTCGAGGGGCTCGAATTGCACCATGTGGTTCGAGAAAACAATCAAGCGGCGGATATCCTTGCCCGCATCGACGCTAAATGCGACCCTGTCCCACCTAATATTTTTTTGGAAAGGTTGTTCAAGCCATTCGTGGTATGGGAAGGGGAGACCAGCAATACCAGTCCGGATCTGAACACAACCCCAGATCCCAAACACTCTGATGTAATCGGAGGCTCAGCCACCAAAATAACAACTTTGGCCCACGTGATTATGGCTATCATCACCCCATGGACAGAATCGTTCTTAGCCTACTTAAATAGGCAAGAACTCCATGAGGACAAAAATGAGGCACGTTGCATTGTGCGGTGTTCTAAAGCCTACAAAGTCCACGAGGGCGAGCTTTATAAGAAAAGCGCGACTGGAGTGCTCCAAAGGTGCATCTCCGTAGAGGAAGGGCGGCAGCTCTTGGCCGAAATTCATGCCGGACTCGGCGGCCACCACGCCACAGCCCAGGCGCTCGTAAGCAAGGCCTTCCGTACAGGTTTCTACTGGCCTACAGCCCGGGCAGACGCATAAGACCTTGTCCAACATTGCGTCGATTGCCAGCTTTTTGCAAATCAAAGCCATATGCCACCTACCGCTCTCCAAACAATCCCCATAACTTGGCCCTTCGCGGTCTGGGGGCTCGATATGGTTGAACCCCTTAAAGGAGGAAGCCATAAGAAGAAATACTTGTTGGTCATGGTCGATAAATTCACCAAATGGATAGAAGCCAAACCAGTTAAAACGGCCGAGTTTGGTCCAGTGATAGACTTCATATCTGGGGTCGTACACCGTTATGGTGCCCCCCACAGCATCATCACCGATAACGGCTCAAACTTCACAGCCGACGAGGTGAAAGCCTGGTGCGGAAAAATGGGCATAAAACTTGATTATGCCTCTGTCTATCACCCCCAAACAAACGGTCAAGTCGAACGAGTGAATGGTCTTATCATGAGCGGCATTAAACCCAGACTAGTGCGGTCCTTGAGGAATCAGATACGCACTGGGTCGAGGAGCTTGACTCCGTACTATGGGAGCTGCGGACCACGCCAAATCTCACAACTAGATACACACCATTTTTATGGTGTACGGCGCAGAGGCAGTGCTACCCTGCGATATCATCCATGACTCACCTCGAGTGCACATGTACGAAGAGAGAGAGGCCGAGCTGGATCGGCAGGATGGCTTAGATGCCCTGGAGGAGGAGCGTGACGTCGCAAAGGCCCGTTCCGCATTCTATCAACAGCAGGCTCGAAGGTACAAAGCAGGGAAGTATGGACCAAAACTTATAACATTGGCGAACTCGTTCTATGCCTACCAGAAAAGAAAAAGGACAAGCTCAAGCCCAAATGGGAGGGTCCCTTCATCATTGATAAAGTTCTTACCGGAGGAGCGTACCGTTTGCGTGATGCATCAGATAATCTACCCGAGCCGAACCCATGGAACGCGGCCAGACTCCGAAGATTTTACGCCTAGTGCTGAACTCTGTGTTTGTCTCCTTACCTCCCCTCCCCTTTTAAATTCTATCGTATCTCTCTCTCCTTTATATATATATATAGCTTTAAAAGCTTCAAGTATGCTTTGACCACACACTCATGCCGCGCTATGCGCGCTCAATATACCTGGGGGCTTCTTATACAGAAGCTTAATATAGTTACCTTCTGGGCTTCATGCCCACCACATATGCGTCATTTCCCCATATGTGCCTTTTTTCACCATTATATGCATTGATATGACTTAAGTTTTGGCCAAGCTGGGTTGCCTGGCTCTTGTGTTTATGCCCTACGTTCCCGTTAATTCGGCCAGGGCATAAGGGGAGCACCTCTGTGATTGTTACTGCCAAGTTCGCCGGATGTGTACCTTAGACTGGGTGAAGCCGAAAGCTAGCGTTCTTAAGGGAATATTCGGTCGGTGAATAAAAGATGTCTTTTACCTATTACAAAATATGCCCCCAGATGCTTATATCCTGCATCATTTTTCGCAGTTCGGACATGCACATTAATGCATGCGCACCCAGGGAAAGGAACCCTTAACGGAACTATTCTACCTGGAAGATGTTTCTTACTACCCATGTAATATAACATAACTAGTTGGGTACTTGTATGTTCAAGCACTTATGACCCCTACGCTTGGTTTCCACGCGTGCCCCGGATTTTACATAACTGATCGGGTAATCAGATACACTCCGGACTGTCGGGTCCAGAGGCTAAAGCGAAAAGGTCGGCCAAGACAAATGATTTACAATCCGGATAGGGACAAATGTGTCCTTCGAAGTACAAAAGTCACTTAGACTGACTAAATTCTTCTTCTATACCATCGAACAGGCTGTCTAGCCTATAGTCCTGTTGGGAATACTTAGTGGCTAATGCTACCTGGTCATATACCAGAATTACAGGGATCTCCTTCCCATCTGATCCTACAGGTCCGACCTCGGCCATGTGGTTCGGGTCAGCCTTAGTGTATCGCGTCTTCACCATGGCCCAGGCTTCCCTCGCACCTTGTCGGCAGGCCGATATCTTCCATAAGAGGAAGCGCCGCCGCACTCCCTTGAGCATCTCCACAAGCTCCCACATGCCTCCTGGCAGGGAGGCGGATGGCCATAAGGCTCGGGCAATGCCCTGCATCACCTGCCGAACTTGTTCGTGCAGTTGTGAGAGCTCCTGCAGATCCGGGCATCTCCCCTTCGGGACATGCCTACAGACATAATTCTGTTAGCACGCTTCTTCGCCAAACTTTATAGTGGTTCGCTAGAGCACTTACTGAATATGCCGCGCCGAAGCCTCTTATTCTCCTTTACGGAGTCAGCAAGCTGGGCCCGAACATCCTTTAATTCGACGTCCAGTCGGGTGTTCGCGTCCTGGAGAGTATTTTTCTCCTTTATAACCTTTGTAAGCACACGCTCGCCAGCCTTCAGCTGTCGCCGAACATGTTGCTCATCCTCTGGTACGATCTCCGGATAGCCTCCGGGATTGTCTGCAGAATCTATTGTTAGATTTGCATTCATGCCGAATACTAAACTGGTACATGCCATGACATTATTTTCGGTCAAAACAAGTATTACCAGATGGGGCCTTCATAGACTCCTCCATTACGGCAATTGCAGCCCGTAGTTGGGCTTTGCACTCCTCTAGCTCTTTAGACAGGTGGGTATTCTTCTCTGTTAGAACCTATGCACACGAGGATCCTTAAATCAGTTGTGCCAACTGTTTCAAGTCTCAGGGGCTACTGATATACATACTTATCAAATTTTCTTACCCGTATATCCTTTACGTACTGGTCCGTGGCCCTGGCGAGGCCACCTTGAGCAGCCCGGATGTACGCGTCCCCTGAGTTGAAGGCATCGAACGCCTCTTCAGAGAAATTAGGGCCACGTAGTGCAGCCCGTCGGCGCCTATGATTCATGGCGCTCTCCACTTCGGAGTTTGTAGCAGAAAATCTATCCGCATCCTCTGTTGGAGGCTCGTTCATGTTGACCTCCGCCCTTGAGTCCGGCCTCGGAGTTCGGCTGGTGGAGGTGTGACCAGCAGGCTCTCCGGATATAGTCCGGCGAGCGCTTATTCTGCCAGAAGAAAATGGACATTGTTATATTTTAATGATGATAATTTCGTGGCAGGTTTTTAAACATACCTTTGCAACGGCGTCTCAGTCCTGACTGCCTTCCTTTTAAGCCTACCCGGCTTCGGTGCCCCTTGTTGGCGAGTCACCGCGGGTTCGGCTTGGCACCCCGATGGCCTTCCCTATAAAATGCAATATATGTGCGGTGGGTGAGGCGCGAAGAGGGATTCCTTTTTGGAAGTCGGGACTCCGGTCCTAGTTACATGTGATACAGGGAGTAGGCCAGGATAATCGGCTATGATGGCCACCAGCGAACCCTCATAGCTTAACTGATAAAATGTCCCGTCAGCGAGCTCCACAAACGTGTCCGGATCTTCTTTGAGTCCGGGGTCGAGGGCCCGGTTGGGGTCCTCTGGCTGTGGAGACGGGCTGTGAACCTCCTTCATAGCTCTTCGCAGTTCCTGCTACGAATTGTTGAGGTAAATATCTGTGCTAAAATATGCGGGAAAGACTGGAATAAAAGATGGCAGCTCACCCAGCTTGGGGGGTTGTACATGGAGAATCCATCCCGTGCTTGATACGGGTGAACTCCTCTTCCTCTCCTTTGTACAAATCGGACAATATTTTCGCCAGAGCGGCGGCGGAGTCCGGGCCTTTACAGCCACAGTGGGTGGCATCGTCTTCTCCATTGTAGTGCCACATTATATTGGAGTGGCTGCACTCTTTGCATTATACATATGGACATAACCTCAATTATTGTCAGTCCTGATTTGGCCAGCGTATTTATCCTGTCCATCAGGAAAAGGATCTCTCTGTTATCTTCCTCCTGGGGGCTCCTAGGGCGCCAGCTGTGGCGTTTCTTCAATGAGGCATTTACAAACTTGGGAAGGCATTTCCGAATAGGGTCCGGAAGAGGGACATCCTCCATGTAGAACCACTCCGAAGGCCAGTCTTCGGATGTCTTCTTCGGGGTACCGGATAGGTATCCGGTCCCGGCGATGCGCCATATTTCGGCTCCGCCCACTTGATATACAGACCCCTCTTGAGTGTAGGGTACGAGGCAGAATAGCCTCTTCCACAACTCGAAATGAGCTTCGCAACCCAGAAATAGCTCACAAAAGGCAACGTAGCCTGCGATATGCAGTATGGAGGCTGGGGTAAAGTTATGCAGCTGGAGGCCGTAGAGCTCCAGGAGCCCGCGGAGGAAAGGATGGATTGGAAATCCGAGTCCCATCAGCAAATAGGGGACAAAGCATACCCGCTCTCCCTTGGATGGGTTTGGAGAACTCTCCGCTTGCTCCCCGCCATTATAAGTGGCTAGTCTAGCTCGGACGGGGAACATGTATGCAGGTGGGAGAAACCCCTTTGTCGGTGTCAAAACCGGCGGATCTCGGGTAGGGGGTCCCGAACTGTGCGTCTAGGCGGATGGTAACAGGAGACAAGGGACACGATGTTTTTACCTAGGTTCGGGCCCTCTTGATGGAGGTAAAACCCTACTCCTGCTTGATTGATATTGATGATATGGGTAGTACAAGAGTGGATCTACCACGAGATCAAGGAGGCTAAACCCTAGAAGCTAGCCTATGGTATGATTGTTGTAATGGTTGTGTTGTCCTACGGACTAAAACCCTCCGGTTTATATAGGCACCGGAGAGGGCTAGGGTTACACAGAGTCGGTTACAATGGTAGGAGATCTACATATCCGTATCGCCAAGCTTGCCTTCCACGCAAGGAAAGTCCCATCCGGACACGGGACGGAGTCTTCAATCTTGTATCTTCATAGTCTTGGAGTCCGGCTGACGATGATAGTCCGGCTGTCCGGACACCCCCTAGTCCAGGACTCCCTCAGTAGCCCCTGAACCAGGCTTCAATGACGATGAGTCCAGCGCGCATATTGTTCGGCATTGCAAGGCGGGTTCCTCCTCCGAATAATTCATAGAAGATTGTGAACACCAGGATAGTGTCCGGCTCTGCAAAATAATTTCCACATTCCACCGTAGAGAGAATAATATGTACACAAGTTCAATCTGCTGACGTATTTTGTGGCATGACGTCATACCACCACCAAGCCTTTACTTGAATCGTTTTTTATTATACCACCTCAGCGCGTTTAGCGAAGCGGTTTCCTTGGCACGTCTTGTCGAAGCAGAGATCGTGTTCCCCTTATTCCGGGATTCCCATCAATACGGACGTGGGTAACCCAACCGCGCCATTGATGGTGGCGCTTGGGAGATAAGCGAGTTTTACCAGGCCGGTGGGGACGCATAGTCTTCGTCCGCCTATATATAAGGGGATAAGGATCCACCTTTTACCTACGCCTTCTTCCTCGTTTGCTTATCCATCTCCGCGCACTCGAGCTCCAGCGCCCAAGTCCGCACATCTCGTCTCGACCTTCTCCAACCATGTCTGGAGCGGGAGGCAAGTGGTTGGCCTCCTCCGTTACGGAGGAGCACATCGCAAAGTTGCGCGGTGCCGGATACCTTTCCAGCGACATCGCGCACCGGCTGCCCGACGAGGGGCAGCTCATCCCCACCCCCAGGCCCCACGAGAGGGTTGTATTCCTTCCTCACTTCCTCCGTGGACTGGGCTTCCCACTTCATCCCGTCGTCCGGGGGCTCATGTACTACTACGGCCCAGACTTCCACGATCTGGCGCCAAACTTCATCCTCAACATCTCGGCGTTTATCGTCGTGTGCGAGGCCTTCCTCTGCATCCGACCTCACTTCGTCTTGTGGCTCAAGACCTTCAATGTCAAGCCGAAGGTGGTGAAGGGCGCTCAAGCGGAGTGCGGAGGCGCCATGGTGGGCAAAATGCCCAACGTCACTGTCGGTGTCAAAACCGGCGGATCTCGGGTAGGGGGTCCCGAACTGTGCGTCTAGGCGGATGGTAACAGGAGACAGGGGACACGATGTTTTACCCAGGTTCGGGCCCTCTTGATGGAGGTAAAACCCTACGTCCTACTTGATTAATATTGATGATGTGTATTACAAGAGTGGATCTACCACGAGATCAAGGAGGCTAAACCCTAGAAGCTAGCCTATGGTATGATTGTTGTAATGGAGGTTATGTCCTACGGACTAAAGCCCTCCGATTTATATAGACACCGGAGAGGGCTAGGGTTACACAGAGTCGGTTACAATGGTAGGAGATCCACATATCCGTATTGCCAAGCTTGCCTTCCACGCCAAGGAAAGTCCCATCCGGACACGGGACGGAGTCTTCAATCTTGTATCTTCGTAGTCTTGGAGTCCGGTGGACGATGATAGTCCGGCTGTCCGGACACCCCCTAGTCCAGGACTCCCTCAGTAGCCCCTGAACCTGGCTTCAATGACGATGAGTCCGGCGCGCATAATGTTCGACATTGCAAGGTGGGTTCCTGCTTTGAATAATCCAGAAAAGATTGTGAACACCAGGATAGTGTCCAGCTCTGCAAAATAAATTCCACGTGCCACCGTAGAGAGAATAATATATACACAAGTTCACTCTGCTAACGTATTTTGTGGCATGACGTCACACCACTACCAAGCCTTTACTTGAATCGTTTTTTATTATACCACCTCAGCGCGTTTAGGGAAGCGGTTTCCTTGGCACGTCTTGTCGAAGCAGAGATCGTGTTCCCCTTATTCCGGGATTCTCATCAATACGGACGTGGGTAACCCAACCGCGCCATTGATGGTGGCGCTTGGGAGATAAGCGAGTTTTACCAGGCTAGTGGGGACGCATAGTCTTCGTCCGCCTATATATAAGGGATAAGGATTCACCTTTTCACCTATGCCTTCTTCCTCCTTAGCTTATCCATCTCCGCGCACTCGAGCTCCAGCGCCCAAGTTCGCGCATCTCGCCTCGACCTTCTCTGACCATGTCCGGAGCGGGAGGTAAATGGTTGGCCTCCACCGTTAAGGAGGAGCACATCACAAAGCTGCGCAGCGCCGGATACCTTTCCGGCGACGTCGCGCACCGGCTGCCCGACGAGGGGCAGCTCATCCCCACCCCCAGGCCCCATGAGAGGGTCGTCTTCCTCCCCCACTTCCTCCGCGGACTGGGCTTTCCACTTCACCCCTTTGTCCGGGGGCTCATGTTCTACTACGGCTTGGATTTCCATGATCTGGCGCCAAACTTCATCCTCAACATCTCGGCGTTTATCATCGTGTGCGAGGCCTTCCTCTGCATCCAGCCCCACTTCGGCTTGTGGCTCAAGACCTTCAATGTCAAGCCGAAGGTAGTGAAGGGCACTCAAGCGGAGTGCGGAGGTGCCATGTTGGGCAAGATGCCCAACGTTCTTTGGTTCGAAGGGGCCTTCGTGGAATCCGTCAAGGGGTGGCAGTCGGGGTGGTTCTATATCACCGAGCCGCGTGACCCTACGTGGGCGGCGGCCCCCGAGTTCAGATCTGGTATCCCTACGCAGCTCACCTCCTGGAAAGAGAAGGGCTTGCTGTGGGGTAATTCGAAGGAGCTGACGGGACTCCAAGCCTGTATCCAGAAGCTGGTGAACAAGAAGCTCAGGCTGGTTAACGTGGTCCAAGTCATGCTCGTTCGCCGGATTCTCCCATGCCAAGAACGGGCATTCAATCTGTGGGAGTTCGATCCGGAATAGCACCAGGCGCTGAGCGGGCTCTTCGACACAACGTACGAAGGCGCCTGGAGGGTGCTGTTTAAGGGCGCCGAAGCCTCCGCATCCGCGACAGAAGATCGCGGATTCCACTCGCAGCGTCCAGCTGACGAGGTAAGCGATTCTACCCCTTTACGGGATACTTGCTGTTAATAGTTCGACCCTAAGCGGGTTTTAATCTCCCTTCTCCTTTGACAGGAATGGATGAAGAAGGCCGAGCAGCTCATCTGCCCGGCTCCCATGCCAGAAGACCAAGTGGACGCCCGTCTAGCGGGGCTGTTGGTTTCGGCACCGCATGTGGTGCCGGAGAAGAAGGCCAAGAAGGTGGCCACGGGTACTCGCAAGAGTTCCCGTTTTCAGGTGTCCGACGACTCCGAGGCAGATTCCTCCCCCGAAGATGAGGAGGAGGAAGAAGACTCTCCCCCAGAGGAGGGAGAGAGAAAGAGGAAGGACTCCCCAATAGGGGAGGCCGAAGGGTCCAAGAGGGGAAGGACTATTCCCCCGGACAGCTCCGCCAACACCAACGTTGGTGATGAAGAGTGGCCCTCAAGGGCCAGGCCTCAGGCGAGATCGTAAGCATCCGGATCCCTGAATGATTTGCAATTTCTTTTGGTCACATAGTGTCCTTCTAATGCCGCATACTGCCTGCAGTCCGGCCGACGATGATCTCCCTGCTTCGTCAAGCGGGTCGTTGGCTGCGTCGGATGTGGAATCCATTCCGACTGCCTCCACCCCTCGTGCCGCTGAGGACGCCGAGGTGGGATCCTGGGAAGGGACCCATCAGGAGGAGGCTCCGGAGGCGCCGCAAGGCAGCCTCCCGGACTTTGCACCGGACTCTATGCCGCAACCTGCAGTGGTTCCAGAGTCCGACAGGTGGCCCCTTCGCAAGAAGGGCGAGACTGTGACACCGGAGGCCCCCATCCAACCGGAGGCGCCGGACAACTTGTTGGAGGCGCTCAAAGGCGCTTCCATCGAGGAAGAACACCGCACTATCATGAGTGCGGTGATTCAGAAGGTTCAGCTCGCCAAGAGCGGGCTGACCAAAGCCTGCAGCAGCCTTCTAACAGGCTTTGAGGTAAGAAGTTAAAATTATGTAATGTAATACCGCATAGACAGTAGCCCCTGATGCTCAGTTCGGCGTTCGGAAAGAAAAGCCGGACTGAGGATCTAAAAATATATACGCAGGGTTGCTAAAAAATATGTCAATATGGGTTTGCAGGCTGCGCTGCTGACCTCTGCCACACTAACTGCGGAGGTCGGTGCATTGAAGCAGGATCTCGAGCGGTCCGAGCGAGAGCTCGGCCGTGCCAAGAAGCAGCTCGAGGACAAAGAAGGTGAGTAACACCACTTTAAAGATTTACCTTACATAAAAGGATTTAGGTTGCAAAAAATGACAAGGATAACATGGGTACTGCAGGGGCCACTAACGAGGTGGCAACCCTGAAGGAGGCTGTGTCCGCGGGCGAATGCAATGCGGCTGTGGAACGGGCAGAGCGAGAGAAGCAGGAGGCGCGGGTGGCGGAAGTGCGGCAAGAGCTCCAGGCTCTCATGGAGAAGCATGAGAGTTTGGAGCGCGACTCAAAGACACGAGAGTCCGAGCTCGCCTCGGCTCTCGAAAGTGCCAAGTCCGCCAAGGCCGAGGCCCGTAAGGCCCTTCAGGAGGTTGAAGATGTGAAGAAGATAGCGGCGGGTAAGGCATTTTTCATACAAAGCAAGCATGTTAATGTAAACTACCTGACACTTACCCGGATTCAGAGCTCTCCAGGGGCGTTTGCAGATCTGCCGCGCAGTGTATCCGATGCCGCCGCATTCTATCGTGGCCAGGAGGGGAGCTCAACGGAGAAGGTCTTCTGGTCTCAGTATGCTGAGGCCGGCCATCCGGTGCCCCCTAGCGACCAGCTGAAGCAGCTGGTCAAGCTCCACAAGGCGGCTGAGGAGGCCATGAAGGGCCTCATAGTCCGGCTGTGGCCTGGACAGGCCATGCCTGGGAGCTACTTCGGCCTCATGCGACAGCTGGTGGATGCGTGCCCCTGGGTGGAGGTCGTCAAGCGCTCCGCCTGTATTGAAGGTGCTCGTCGGGCCCTTGCCCGCGCAAAGGTGCACTGGGGCAGGCTGGATGTGGAGAGGCTTCTTACTGACCCGCCGCCAGCGGGTAAGGAGTATCGTACGCCCGAAATGTACTATAAGACTGTCCTGAAGGGTGCCCGCAATATTGCGGGTGAGTGCCCTAGAGATGTAATTATTGAGTAGACTCGCTATGTATTATCCTGTGCACTGAAAACTTTGTTCAGATGCGCTTAAGCAACGCTTGTTTAATTTAAAATATTACCTTCTGTGTGGCCGTTTATAAAATCTGAGAGATGGCAAGTCGTTGGCTTCAGCCCCCGAGCCACAAGTGCTGGGGTGTTCGGGATAAACGGAACGTAAGGCACCAAAACATGGGAGCCGGGCAAACCCAACTATTGACCCAAGACATGATTCGGAGCCGATTCATATAATGCTATAATTTCGGGGTGCCGCACTTGTGAAAGTGTTCGGACTTATCACACCATAATGCGGGGAACATAAGCCCCTGGTGTATTCGGCCGTACCAAAATATACGGGTGCAAGATGTCATTAATGAACATATGTGTATAGTAATGCAATAATAGGCAAAAAATGCTGCATTATTTATTCAATGGATTATGCTATGAGTGCGGAAGGATACAAATAGTGCGTTAAGCAAGGGATTGGACGAAATAAACATGTCCCCCTCCAGGGGTGGGATGCGAACTGGTGTATATAATCGAATTTAATGCTCATAATGGAGACCACCTAAGTGTTTGTCGCAGCCGTCTTCCCTCCCTGACTGTTGCATCGTGAGTTCGGCGGGTTCGCCGCCGGACAGAGCCTCTGGCGAACGGAGTCCTATATATAAAAGAAAAAAAGGGACACATTTATGAGCCCCTGGTGTGGTCGAGCCGCACTCTGGGTCTGTTGTGGTCGTGCCCCTCCCCCTAGGCCCATGGTATCTCCAGAGCGTAATGATGTACGCGGAGTGTTGGTTTTGCAATCATGCGAGAGCTGGGGTTGGGGCCGCATTGCTACGCGTGCTCGGAACGTGCCAGGTGGTCTTGGTTGATGTTGCTCCGAGCACGTTTGGCCGTGTCTGGCCATTTAACGGCCGGACTCGAAAATTGCCTTAGAAGGCTGCTCTGTACTTCTGCCGCGAGAGCCGCTGTATGTTCTTCCGTTCGGAGGGAGCGTTCAGTATTTCCGTTGACCGTGATGACTCCACGAGGGCCTGGCATCATGAGCTTAAGGTATGCATAATGCGGTACCGCGTTGAATTTTGCAAATGCGGTTCGTCCGAGCAGAGCGTGATAGCCGCTGCGGAACGGGACTATGTCGAAGATTAACTCCTCGCTCCGGAAATTGTCCGGGGATCCGAAGACCACTTCCAGTGTGATGGAGCCTGTACAATTGGCTTCAACACCTGGTATGACGCCTTTAAAGGTCGTCTTTGTAGGTTTAATCCTTGAGGGGTCTATGCCCATCTTGCGCACTGTATCCTGATAAAGCAGGTTCAGGCTACTGCCGCCGTCCATTAGGACTCTCGTGAGGTGAAATCCATCGACGATTGGGTCTAAAACCAATGCGGCGAATCCACCATGGCGGATGCTGGTCGGATGGTCTCTTCGATCGAAAGTGATCGGGCAAGAGGACCAGGGATTGAATTTGGGGGCGACTGGCTCCATCGCATATACGTCCCTTAGTGCGCGCTTCCGCTCCCTCTTGGGTATATGGGTTGCGTATATCATGTTTACCGTCCGCACTTGTGGGGGGAAACCCTTCTGTCCCCTACTGTTCGGCGGCCGGGTCTCTTCCTTGTCATCGCTATGCAGCCCCTTGTCATTGTTTTCGGCAATTAACTTGCCTGCCTGCTTGAATACCCAACAGTCTCTGTTGGTGTGGTTAAGTGGCTTTTCGGGGGTGCCATGTATCTGGCATAAGCGGTCGAGGATTCGGTCCAAATTGGATGGACCCGAAGTGGTTCTTTTGAATGGCTTCTTCCGCTGACCGGGTTTAGAGCCTCGGAATCCGGCGTTGACTGCCGTATCCTCCTTGTCGTCGCCGTTAATACGGTGTTTATTTTTGCTTCGACGCGACCTGCCATTGTGGTCCTTAGTATCCGGACTGCCAGAATTTTTACTGAGGTTATTGCTGCGAGCTAGCCAGCTATCCTCTCCCGCACAGAAGTGGGTCATTAACGATGTGAGGGCTGCCATGGATTTCGGCTTCTCCTGTCCTAGGTGCCGGGCTAGCCACTCGTCGCGGATGTTATGTTTGAAGGCTGCGAGGGCCTCTGCATCCGGACAGTCGACGATTTGGTTTTTCTTTGTCAAGAACCGTGTCCAGAACTGTCTGGCCGATTCGTCTGGCTGCTGAATTATGTGGCTTAGGTCATCGGCGTCTGGTGGTCGCACATATGTGCCCTGGAAGTTGTCGAGGAATGCGGCTTCCAGGTCTTCCCAACACCCAATTGACTCTGCGGGCAAGCTGTTAAGCCAATGCCGAGCTGGTCCTTTAAGCTTGAGTGGGAGGTATTTGATGGCGTGGAGATCGTCGCCGCGGGCCATATGGATGTGAAGGAGATAATCTTCAATCCAAACCGCGGGGTCTATTGTGCCATCGTAGGATTCAATGTTTACGGGTTTAAACCCTTCAGGGATTTGATGATCCATTACTTCATCAGTGAAGCATAGTGAGTGTGCGGCGCCTCTATATTGAGCAATATCACGACGTAGCTCGAGTGAGCGTTGTCTGCTGTGTTCGGCCCAGCCGGGGATGTTGTATCTGGCGCGACGGTATTCATCGTGGGTCGTGGGGCGCCCACGTGATCCGTAGATGGATCTGGATTGCCTTGCTTTGTCCTCCAATATATCTCGCAAGTCCGGCGCGTTCCCTCTTGGCTTCTCGCTTTTGGAGCGGTGCCGGGGTACGGTCTTGGTGGAGGGCCTGGGTGCCTCTTTGTCCCGGCCACGGGGTGGTCGGTCGGCCGTATTGTGCGCTGGTGATGAAGGTATGTATGCTTCTTCCTCTAATCGGGGGAGCAACTTGCGTTTTGGGTAGCTCTTGGAGGGACGTTCGAGTTCGTACTCTTCGGCCGTGAGGACCTCGGTCCATCGATCGGCCAGCAGGTCTTGATCAGCTTGAAGCTGTTGCTGCTTTTTCTTTAGGCTATTTGCCGTGGCGATAAGCCTGCGTTTAAAACGCTCTTGTTCGACGGGATCCTCGGGCACGATGAATTCGTCGTCGCCGAGGCTTGCTTCGTCTCCGGAGGGAGGCATGTAATTATCTTCCTCGACCTCTTCGTCTGCCGCCCTCTCGCGAGGGCTTGCTTTTGCATCCTCCTGTGCTGAATCTTGCTGGAGGGGGTTGTCTTCGGCACTGTCTGGGGTGTTATTATCTCCTGTGCCGAAATCTCCATTCTTGCTGTGGCGGGATTTAGAGCGGCGCCGCTGACGCCGGTGCTTGGGCTATTTCTTTAAGGAATCTGCCTCCGCTGCTTCTTCGCTGTCCCCATCTTTTGGGGTGTCCACCATGTATATGTCATATGACGAGGTGGTCTTCCAGTGCCCTGTAGGCGCTGGTTCCTGTTCGTCTCCGGCATCGTCGTCCATACCGTCGATGTCTTCGGAGTCGTAGTCTAGCATGTCGGTTAGATCATCGACAGTGGCTACAAAGTGGGAGGTGGGTGGGCTTTGAATTTCTTCATCGTCCGCATGCCAACCATCCTGGCCGTAATCCGGCCAGGGCTCTCCGGATAGCGAGAGATGCTTTAGCGAATTTAGGATGTCGCCAAAGGGCGAGTGCTGGAAGATGTCCGCCGCGGTGAACTCTATGATCGGCGCCCAATCGGATTCGATTGGCAGGGGCGCCGGAGGTTCGGAGTCCGGCAGGGAGTCCGGCACCTCAGAGTCACGAGCTTTATAGGGGACAAGGTCAGAGTTCGGCTCCATCGCCGCAGAAGTTGCAGCCCCCGAGGCGGTGTCCAGCCACCGGTCCTTGATCTGGGCGATCGGCTCCGGACCGAGGGCCAGAGCGGATTCGTGTGCGGCCACCAAGGCACTGTCCGGCGGCAGAGCTAAATCATGCCCATCGTGATAGGGCGGCACGCTCGGCTGTGGCTCGAGTCCGTCGAAGATCAAGTCCCCGCGGATGTCGGCCGTGAAGTTCAGGCTTCCGAACCTGACCTGATGGCCAGGGGTGTAGCTTTCGATCTGCTCCAGATGGCCAAGTGAGTTGGCCCGCAGTGCGAAGCCGCCGAATACGAAGATCTGTCCGGGGAGAAAAGTCTCACCCTGGACGGCGTTGTTGATTGAAGAAGCCATCGAGCCTATCGGTGACGACACAGAGGAACTCTCAATGAAAGCACCAATGTCGGTGTCAAAACCGGCAGATCTTGGGTAGGGGGTCCCGAACTGTGCGTCTAGGCGGATGGTAACAGGAGACAGGGGACACGATGTTTTACCCAAGTTCGGGCCCTCTTGATGGAGGTAAAACCCTACGTCCTGCTTGATTAATATTGATGATGTGTATTACAAGAGTGGATCTACCACGAGATCAAGGAGGCTAAACCCTAGAAGCTAGCCTATGGTATGATTGTTGTAATGGAGGTTATGTCCTACAGACTAAAGCCCTCCAGTTTATATAGACACCGGAGAGGGCTAGGGTTACACAGAGTCGGTTACAATGGTAGGAGATCCACATATCCGTATTGCCAAGCTTGCCTTCCACGCCAAGGAAAGTCCCATCCGGACACGGGATGGAGTCTTCAATCTTGTATCTTCGTAGTCTTGGAGTCCGGCGGACGATGATAGTCCAGCTGTCCGAACACCCCCTAGTCCAGGACTCCCTCAGTCACCTGGCTCGAGGGGGCCTTCGTGGAGTCCATCAAGGGATGGAAATCGGGGTGGTTCTACATCACCGAGCCGCGTGACCCTAAATGGGCAGCGGCCCCCGAGTTCAGATCTGGTATCCCTATGCATCTCACCTCCTGGAAAGAGAAGGGCTTGCTATGGGGTAGTTCGGAGGAGCTGACAGGACTCCAGTCCTGTCTCCACACCATGGTGAACAAGAAGCTTAGGCTTGTCAATGTGATCCAAGTCATGCTCGTCCGCCGGATTCTCCCCTGCCAACAACGGGCCTTCAATTTGTGGGAGTTCGATCCGGCACAGCACCAGACCCTGAGCGGGCTCTTCGACACGACGTACGAAGCTGCCTGGAGGGTGCTGTTCAAGGGCGGAGAAGCCCCCGCATCCGCGACGGAAGACTGCGGATTCAGCACCAAGCGCCCGGCCGGCGAGGTAAGCTTTGTTATCCTCTATGGGACACTTATTTTCTTTCATAGTTTGACTCTATGTGGGATTTTAAAAACTCCCAATGCCTTTGACAGGACTGGCAGAGGACGTCCGGACAGGTAGACTGTCCGGCTCCCCTTCCCAAAGACCCAGCGGATGCCCGTTTAACGGGCCTGCTAGTCCCGGCACTTTATGTGGTGCCGGAGAAGAAGGCCAAGAAGAAGGCCACGGGAACTCGAAGAAGTTCCCGGCGCCAGGTGATATCGGACTCATCGTCCGATGGCTCCGAGGCGGACTCCTCCCCCGAAGACGAGGAGGAGAAAGAGGACTCTCTCCCAGAGGAGGGGGAGAGGAAGAGGAAGGCTTCCCCAACGGGGGAGGCCGAAGGGTCCAAGAGGGGAAGGACCCTTCCTCCGGACAGCTCCGCCAACGCCAACGTTGGCGACGAAGGGTGGCCCTCAAGGGCCAAGCCTCCGGCAAGATCGTAAGTATCCGGACCCCTAAATGGTTTATTTCTTTTCGTGCCACATGTTGTCCTTCTAATGCCGCACACTACCTGCAGTCCGGCCGAGGATGATCTCCCCGCTTCATCAAGCGGGTCCTTGGCTCCGTCGGATGTGGATTCCATTCCGACCGCCTCCACCCCTCGCGATGCTGATGACGCCGAGGTGGGGTCCCAAGAGGGGACCCATCGGGAGGAGGCTCCGGAGGTGCCGCAAGGCAGCCTCCCGGACTATGCGCCGGACTCCATGCCGGAACCCGCAGTGGTTCCGGAGTCCGGCAGGCGGCCCCTTCGCAAGAAGGGCAAGACTGTGACACCGGCAGCCTCCGTCCAACCGGAGGCGCCGAACAACTTGTTGGAGGCGCTCAACGGCGCTTCCATCAAGGAAGAACACCGCACTATCATGAGTGCGGTGATTCAGAAGGTTCAGCTCACCAAGAGCGGGCTGACCGAAGCCTGCAGTAGCCTCCTAACAGGCTTTGAGGTAAGAAGTTAAAATATTTAATGTAATACCGCATAGACAGTAGCCCCTGATGCTCGGTTCGGTGTTCGGAAAGAAAAACTGGACTGAGGATCTAAAAAAGATATACGCAGGAGTGCTAAAAATTATGTCAATATGGGTTTGCAGGCTGCGCTGCTGACCTCTGCCGCACTGACTGCGGAGGTCGGTGCTTTGAAGCAGGACCTCGAGTAGTCCGAGCAAGAGCTCGGCCTTGCCAAGAAGCGGCTCGAGGACAAAGAAGGTGAGTAACACCACTTTAAAATTTGTACCTTACAGAAAAGGATTTTGGTTGCAAATAGAAATAACAAGGATAACATGGGTACTGCAGGGGCCACGAACGAGGTGGCAACCCTGAAGGAGGCCGTGTCCGCGGCCGAACGCAATGTGGCCGCAGAACGGGCGGAGCGAGAGAAGCAGGAGGCGCGGGTGGCGGAGGTGCGGCAAGAGCTCCAGGCTCTCATGGAAAAGCATGAGAGTTTGGAGCGCGACTCGAAGACTCGAGAGTCCGAGCTTGCCTCGGCTCTTGAAAGTGCCAAAGCCGCTAAGGCCGAGGCCCATAAGGCCCTCCAGGAGATTGAGGAGGTGAAGCAAATAGCGGCGGGTAAGGCATTTTTCATGCAAAGCAAGCATGTGAATGTAAATTGCCTATTACTTACCCAAATTCGGAGCTCTCCAGGGGCGTTTGCAGATCAGCCTCGTAGCATGTTTGATGCCGCCGCATTCTACCAGGCCGAGGAGGGGAGCTCAACGGAGAAGGTCTTCTGGTCTCAGTATGCTGAGGCCGGACATCCGGTGCCCCCTAGCGACCAGCTGAAGCAGCTGGTCGAGCTCCACAAGGTAGCCGAGCAGGCCATGAAGGGCCTCATAGTCCGGCTGTGGCCTGGAGAGGCCATGCCTGGGAGCTACTTCAGCCTCGTGCGGCGGCTGGTGGATGCGTGCCCCTGGGTGGAGGTCATCAAGCGCTCCGCCTGCATTGAAGGTGCCCGTCGGGCCCTTGCCCGCGCAAAGGTGCACTGGGGTAGGCTGGATGCTGAGAGGCTTCTGACGGACGCGCCGCCGGCGGGCAAGGAGTATTGTACGCCCAAAATGTACTATAAGACTGTCCTGAAGGGTGCCCGCAAGATTGCGGATGAGTGCCCCAGAGATGTAATTATTGATTAAACTCGCAATGTGTTATCCTATGCGCTGAAAACTTTGTTCATATGCGCTAAGCAACGCTTATTGATTTAAAATATTACCTTCTGTGCAGCCGTTTATAAAATCTGAGAGATGGCAAGTCGTCGACTTCAGCCCCCATGCCACGAGTGCTGGAGTGTTCGGGATAAACTTGAGCACTCTTGTTCCCATTTTTGGGTCCATCTAGGGAGGCGCTCAACACAAAGAACCAGGCAACCGGACTTATAATGCTTGAACACTCTCACTTAGCCATAGAATTCTATAATTTTAAATTTTGGCGAAGCCCCTAGTATTCGGAAGACCGAGTTCGGGGCGCTATCCACGCCTGGGCCGGACACAGCCGGTTCCTCGCTCGAAGCGGCATAAGTCTTTAGGGACTCAAAAAGACCTCTCGAACAGCGACCAGTCTCTCGCCTTATCATGACAGCCAGTTTTAGCTTTCTCCATTGAGGCGCTCGCCCAGCTCAACCGGGGCGCAATCGCAGTGGTTCTCCCAGTGCTACCTTAGCCGACAGAACGGAACATAAGGTACCAGAACATGGGAGTCGGGCAAACCCAACTATTGACCCTAGACATGATTCGGAGCCGATGCATATAATGATATAAGTTCGGGGTGCCGCACTTGTGAAAGTGTTCGGACTTATCACACCATAATGCGGGGAACACAAGCCCCTGGTGTATTCTGCCGTACCAAAATGTACGGGTGCAAGATGTCATTAATGAACATATATATAAAAAAAGGAATGCAATTATAGGCAAAAAGTGCTGCATTGTTTATTTAAGGAATTCTGCTATGAGCGCAGGATGATACAAATAGTGCGGTAAGAAAGGGATTGGACTAATTAAACATGTCCCCCTCCAGGGGTGGGGCTGCGGATTGGTGTATTTAACAAATTTAATGCTCATAATGGAGACCACCTGAGTGTTCGTCGTAGCCTTTGTCCCTCCCTGGCTGTTGCATCGTGAGTTCGGCAGATCTACTACCGGACAGGGCCTCTGGTGAACGGAGTCCTGTGGAAAAAAGGAAAAAAAAGAGTGACACACTTTGGAGCCCCTGTTGTGGTTAAGCCACACTCTGGGCCTGTCGTGGTCGTGCCCCTCCCCCTATGCCCATGGTATCTCCAAAGCGTAATGATGTACGCGAAGAGCTGGTCTTGCAATCATGCAAGGGCTGGGGTTGGGGTCGCATTGCTACGCGTGCTCGGAACGTGCCAGGTGGTCTTGATTGATGTTACTCCAGGCGCGTTTGGCTATGTCCGGTCGTTTAACGGCCGGACTCGAAAATTTCCTTAAAAGGCTGCTCTGTACTTCTGCCGCGAGAGCCGCTGTGTGTTCCTCCGTTCGGAGGGAGCGTTCAGTATTTCGATTGACCGTGATGACTCCACGAGGGCCTGGCATCGTAAGCTTAAGGTATGCATAATGCGGTACCGCGTTGAATTTTGCAAACGCGGTTCGTCCGAGCAGAGCGTGATAGCCGCTGCGGAACGGGACTATGTCGAAGATTAACTCCTCGCTTCGGAAATTATCCGGGGATCCGAAGACCACTTCCAGTGTGACTGAGCCTGTACAATTGTCCTCCACACCTGGTATGACACCTTTGAAGGTCGTCTTTGTAGGTTTAATCCTTGAGGGGTCTATGCCCATCTTGCGCACTGTATCCTGATAAAGCAGGTTCAGGCTGCTGCCGCCGTCCATCAGGACTGTAGTGAGGTGAAATCCATCGACGATTGGGTCTAAAACCAATGCGGTGAATCCGCCATGGCGGATACTGGTCGGGTGGTCTCTTCGATCGGAAGTGATCGGGCAGGAGGACCATGGATTGAACTTCGGGGCGACTGGCTCTATCGCATATACGTCCCTGAGTGCACGCTTCCGCTCCCTCATGGGTATGTGGGTTGCGTATATCATGTTTACCGTCCGCACTTGTGGGGGGAAACCCTTATGTCCTCTACTGTTCGGCGGCCGGGTCTCTTCCTCGTTGTCGCTGTGCAGCCCCTTGTCATTGTTTTCGGCAATTAACTTGCCTGCCTGCTTGAATACCCAACAATCTCTGTTGGTGTGGTTAGCTGGCTTTTCGGGGGTGCCATGTATCTGGCAAGAGCGGTCGAGTATTCGGTGTAAATTGGACGGACCCGGAGTAGTTCTTTTGAATGGCTTCTTCCGCTGACCAGGTTTGGAGCCTCTAAATCCGGCGTTGACAGCCGTATCCTCATTGTTATCGCCGTTAACACGGCGTTTGTTTTTGTTTCGACGCGACCTGCCATTGTGGTCCTTAGTATCCGGACTGCCAGCATTTTTGCTGAGGTTGTTGCTGCGAGCTAGCCAGCTGTCCTCTCCCGCACAGAAGCGGGTCATGAGTGATGTGAGGGCTGCCATGGATTTCGGCTTTTCCTGTCCTAGGTGCCGGGCCAGCCACTCGTCGCAGATGTTATGTTTGAAGGCTGCGAGGGCCTCTGCATCCGGACAGTCGACGATTTGATTTTTCTTTGTTAAGAACCGTGTCCAGAACTGTCTGGCCGATTCGTCTGGCTGCTGAATTATGTGGCTTAGGTCATCGGCGTTTGGTGGTCGCACATATGTGCCCTGGAAGTTGTCGAGGAATGCGGCTTCCAGGTCCTCCCAACACCCAATTGACTCTGCGGGCAAGCTGTTAAGACAATGCCGAGCTGGTCCTTTAAGCTTGAGTGGGAGATACTTGATGGCGTGGAGATCGTCGCCGCGGGCCATGTGGATATGAAGGAGATAATCTTCGATCCAAACCGCGGGGTCTGTTGTGCCATCGTAGGATTTGATGTTCACGGGTTTAAACCCTTCAGGGATTTGATGATCCATTACTTCATCAGTGAAGCATAGTGGGTGTGCGGCGCCTCTATATTGGGCAATATCACGACGTAGCTCAAGAGAGAGTTGTCTGCTATGTTCGGCATGGCCGGAGTTGCTGTATCCGGCGCGACGGTAGTCGTCGTAGGTCGTGGGGCGCCCACGTGATCCGTAGATAGATCTGGATTGTCTTGCCTTGTCCTCCAATATATCTCGCAAGTCCGGCGCATTCCCTCGTAGCTTCGTACTTTTCGAGCGGTGCCGGGGTACGGTCCTGATGGAGGGCCTAGATGCCTCTCTGTCGCGACCACGGGGTGGTCGGTCTGCCGTATTGTGCGCTGGTGATGAAGGTTTGTATGCTTCCTCCTCTAGTAGGGGGAGCAACTTGCGTTTTGGGTAGCTCTTGGAGGGGCGTTCGAGTTCCTACTCTTCGGCCGCGAGGACCTCGGTCCATCTGTCGGCCAGCAGGTCTTGATCAGCTTGAAGCTGTTGCTGCTTTTTCTTTAGGCTATTTGCCGTGGGCGATAAGCTTGCGTTTAAAACGCTCTTGTTCGACGGGATCCTCGGGCACGACAAATTCGTCGTCGTTGAGGCTTGCCTCGTCTCCGGAGGGAGGCATGTAATTGTCATCCTCCACGTCTGCCGCTCTCTCTCGAGGGATGGCTTCCCCGTCCTCCTGTGCTGAATCTTGCTGGAGGGGGTTGTCTTCGGCACTATCTGGGGTGTTATTATCTCCGGTGCCAGAATCTCCATTCTTGCTGTGGCGGGATTTAGAGCGGCGCCACTGACGTCGGCGCTTGGGCTGTTTCTTAGAGGAATCTGCCTCCGCTCCTTCTTCGCCGTCCCCATCCTTTGGGGTGTCCACCATGTATATGTCGTATGACGAGGTGGTCTTCCAGTGCCCTGTAGGCGCTGGTTCTTGATCGTCTCTAGCATCGTCGTCCATACCGTCTATGTCTTCGGAGTCGTAGTCTAGCATGTCGGTTAGATCGTCGACAGTGGCTACAAAGTGGGTGGTGGGTGGGCTTTGAATCTCTTCGTCGTCCGCATCCCAACCATCCTACCCGCAGTCCGGCCAGGGCTCTCCTGATAACGAGAGATGCTTTAGCAAATTTAGGATGTCGCCAAAGGGTGAGTGCTGAAAGATGTCCGCGGTGGTGAACTCCATGATCGGCGCCCAATCAGATTCGATTGGCAGGAGCGTAGGAGGTTCGGAGTCCGGCGCCTTGGAGTCATGAGATTTATAAGGGACAAGGTCAGTATTCGGCTCTATCGCCATAGAAGTCGCAGCCCCCGAGGCGGTGTCCAGCCACCTGTCCTCGATCTGCATGGTCTGCTCTGAACTATGGGTCAGAGCGGACTCGTGTGCGGCCTCCAGGGCACTGTCTGGCGGCAGAGCTAAATCATGACCATCGTGACAGCGCGGCGTGCTCGGCTGTGGCTCGAGTCCGTCGAAGATCAAGTCTCCGCGGATGTCGGCCGTGAAGTTTAGGCTTCCAAACCTGAGCTGATGACCAGGGGCGTAGCTTTCGATCTGCTCCAGATGGCCAAGTGAATTGGCCCGCAGTGCAAAGCCGCCGAACATGAAGATCTGTCCAGGGAGGAAAGTCTCACCCTGGACGGCCTTGTTGTTGGTTGGAGAAGCCATCAAGCCTATCGGTGACGACACAGAGGAACTCTCAATGAAAGCACCAATGTCGGTGTCAAAACCGGCGGATCTCGGGTAGGGGGTCTCGAACTGTGCGTCTAGGCGGATGGTAACAGGAGACAAGGGGCACGATGTTTTTACCCAGGTTCGGGCCCTCTCGATGGAGGTAAAACCCTACTCCTGCTTGATCGATATTGATGATATGGGTAGTACAAGAGTGGATCTACCACGGGATCAAGGAGGCTAAACCCTAGAAGCTAGCCTATGGTATGATTGTTGTAATGGTTGTGTTGTCCTACGGACTAAAACCCTCCGGTTTATATAGACACTGGAGAGGGCTAGGGTTACACAGAGTCGGTTACAATGGTAGGAGATCTACATATCCGTATCGCCAAGCTTGCCTTCCATGCCAAGGAAAGTCCCATCCGGACACGGGACGAAGTCTTCAATCTTGTATCTTCATAATCTTGGAGTCCGGCTGACGATGATAGTCCGGCTGTCCGGACACCCCCTAGTCCAGGACTCCCTCACCCTTGGTCTGCAACTCTACTAGTCGGCTGTGGGGGACAGAACATTTGTCCCAATCGCCTGGCCTAGTGCTACGGGAGCGAGAGGAGGAGCCGCGACGACCGGCCATGGTGGTTTGGATTTTTTCGGACGCGCTCTGATGAATGCTCGCTGGGAGGAGATGGTGTGATTTGGATCTGAGGATCCCTATCTCTTTAAATAGACGATTTACTCGCATGGTCAGGGTGGCAAATGTAAAAATGCCTCGACTTCTCGCATTCACTTGACACGTGGAGACAACCGTTATTAAAGCACAGAAGCCGAGGAGCGCGACATTGATGAGGAGCCGGACACTGCTCGCTACAACAATACTCTGGAGAATTTGGAGAAGAACCCGCCTTGCAATGCCGAAGACAATCTGCGCGTCGGACTCATCGTCATTGAAGCCTGTTTCAGGGGCTACTGAGGGAGTCCTGGATTAAGGGGTCCTCGGACAGCTGGACTATATACTTTGGCCGGACTGTTGGACTATGAAGATACAAGATTGAAGACTTCGTCCCGTGTCCGGATGGGACTCTCCTTTGCATGGAAAGCAAGCTTGGCTATTCGGATATGTAGATCTCCTTCTCTGTAACCGACTCTGCGTAACCCTAGCCCCCTCCGTTGTCTATATAAACTGGAGGGTTTAGTCCGTAGGACGATAACAATCATAATCATAGGCTAGCTTCTAGGGTTTAGCCTCTACGATCTCATGGTAGATCAACTCTTGTATTACCTCCAACGGAGGGCCCGAACCTGGGTAAAACATCGTGTCCCCTGCCTCCTGTTACCGTTAGCCTTAGACGCACAGTTCGGGACCCCCTACCCGAGATCTGCCGGTTTGACACCGACAGTCCCTTTCCCTTGTGATTGGTATTTATCTTACCGGCCCGTTTGAAAACCCAATAGTTCTTGTTGGTGTGGTTAGCAGGCTTATCGGGTGTGCCATGAATCTAATAGGGCCTCTCAAGGATTTTGTCCAAACTGGATGGACCGTCCCTATTGCCTTTGGAAGATTTCTTCCACTGACCGGAATTAGAACCACTGAATCCGGCATTGACTACTGTATCATTTGCGTCGTCATTGTTGCTCCGACGTTTGTTTTTATTGCGGCGAGGTTTACCATTGCCGTCCCTGGCCTCAGAAGTGCCGGGGTCGCCCGAGTTGTTGCTTCTACTTGCCAACCAACTATCTTCACCCGCACAGAAACGGGTCATAAGTGCAGTTAAGGCTGCCATGGTCTTCGGCTTCTCCTGCCCGAGGTGTCGGGCGAGCCACTCGTCCCGGACACTGTGTTTGAAGGCTGCTAAGGTTTCAGCGTCCGAACAGTCCATGATTTGGTTCTTTTTAATTTGGAACCAATTCCAAAGCTTGCGAGCTGATTCGACTGGTTGCCGGATTATGTGACTCAAGTCGTCAGCATCCGGTGGCCGGACATAAGTGCCCTGAAAGTTGGCCTGAAAAGCATCTTCCAAATCTTCCCATGTTCCAATGGAGTTTATTGGGAGGCTATTCAACAAGTGCCGTGCTGGTCCTTTAAGCTTCAGAGGAAGATATTTAATGGCATGGAGGTCATCTCCACTAGCCATATGAATGTGGAGAAGAAAATCTTCAATCCAGACGGTCGGATCCGTCGTTCCATCAAACTGCTCGATGTTCACGGGTTTAAACCCTTCCGGAAACTGGTGTTGCATTACCCCATCGGTGAAGCACATGGGGTGTGCGGCACCCCTGTATCGTGCGACATCACGGCAGAGATTGGATGACATCTGAGTTCGGTTCTGATCCCGAATATTGTAATGTTCATCACGCCGGACTTCATAGCCGTTATCTCGTGGTGGGGCATTGCCTCTTGATCCATAGATTGATCTGGTCTGACCGGCTTTATTGGCCAGGTCCCGCTGCAATATGTGTAACCCACAACTGTTGTCTCCTTGCCTCTTCGGCGAGGGGGTGCGGGCTGGTGTTCGGCTTGATATGCCACTTTATCCCATCCACGTGGTGGGCGGTCTGGTTGATCTGCCTGATTGTATTTCGATGGTATTGGCTCGAGGGCTTCATCATCAAATTGTGGCAGCAGCTTGCACTTGGGGTAAATTTTGATAGGTCGCTCGTGGCCATACTCCTCGGCAGCCAGGACCTTGGTCCACTTTTCATTGAGCGTATCCTGTTTAGCTTTGAGCTGCCGCTGTTTATTTTTCAAGCTCCGCACTGTGGCGATGAGCTGTCGCTTGAAGCATTCCTGCTCGAGGGGTTCCTTTGGGATGATAAAATCTTCGTCACCGAGGCTAACATCCTCCTCGGAGACTGGCATATAATTGATGTCTTCCGAGTCTTCGTGATCAGCGTGTTTGGGGCTATACTGACCCTCCTCCCTCTCATCCTATTCTGATGTGGGCTCGACGGGGTGTTCAAGATCTTCAGCACTATCCAGGTATTCATTATCTCCCATGTCGGTATTACTATCCTTTGTCGGACATGATCGTGAGCAGCTCCGCTGACGTTGGTGCTTTGGTGGTTTATCGACGGGCTTGTCCTCATCGGGGTTCTGATTATCCTCGTCATCCTTTTTATCAGGAGTGTCCACCATGTATATGTCGTAGGTTGAAGTGGCCGTCCAACGCCCTATGATGGGTGGGACTTGTCCTAATTCGGTGTCGACATCGTCATCCATACCGTTGATGTCTTCCAACACGTAGTCTAGCATGTCGGTTAAATCCTCGACAGTGGCTATTAAGTGTGTGGTGGGCGGGTCATAAAATTCCCCGCTCCCAGCCCCCATGCTGGGTGCAGTTCGGAGGCAAAGCTTCTGTAATGGCGAGAGATCGCATCAAACCCAGTGCTTCGTCTAGGGGCGAAAGCTAGGTAAGAGCCTGCGGATCTGTAGGGCTAAGTTCGGCGAGAGACACCTGATCGGGCCTGATCGATGCAGACCTTGGTAGTTCGAAGCTATCGTCCAGAGGCGAGTCCAAAACTGCATCTGGGTCTCTAGTCAGAAGTTCCATGGTAGAAGAGAGTCCGGCGGGGGTGATCCCCCCATCCTCGGACGATGCTACCCACTTCGGATCTACGACCGAGGCGGGTTTGAGTGTCGACCCCTATACGGGATCTAAGAGTGGATCCGAAGAGCTTCCTTCACGGGGCAGGGGCGGGAACAAAGGCCGCGAACCCTGCGAAGACCTGGTCTCCTCGGATGTCCGCGATGTAATTTAGGCTTCCAAACCTGATCTGGTGGTCGGGGGTGTAACTATCGACCTGCTTGAGGCCGCCGGTAGAGTTTGCATGAAGCACGAAGCCACCAAACACAAAGACCTGTCCAGGGAGGAAGGTTTCCCTAGACGCAACGTCGTCATTGATGAAGAGGTGAGCCATCAATCCTTCTGTCGACGATACAGCAGAGCTCTCAATGAAAGCACCAATGTCGGTGTCAAAACCGGCAGATCTCGGGTAGGGGGGCCCAAGCTTTATGTCTGAGGATCGATGGTAACTATGATCAAAAGGACACAGTGTTTACCTAGGTTCGGGCCCTCTTAATGGAGGTAAAACCCTACTCCTGCTTGATTATATTCGATGAGCATAGGGGTTACAAGAGTTGATCTACCTCGCGATCGTAATGGCTAAACCCTAGCTTTGGCTAGCCTGTCAATGGTGTGATCCTGCCTTCGATCTAACCCTCCGGTTTATATAGATACCAGAGGGGCTTAGGGTTGTACAAAGTTGGTTTAACAGAAAGGAAATAGGATATTAGGACACCTAAACTTGCCATCCACATATACAGGAGTCCCTACCAGACACGAGAGGTGGTCTCCTTCCTTGTATCTTGACGACCCATTAGTCCGGCCCATATCCAATAAACCGAACGCGCGAGGACCCCTTAGTCCAGGACTCCCTCAACCATGTCTTGCTATACAACTCTTGCTTAAGATTTTTTGTAGGAAAGCTTCTCTCTAAATGGGAAGGTCCTTACATTATCGAGTAGGTCTATCGTTCTGGTGCCATCAAAATCAACAACGCCGAAGGCACTAACCTGGAGGTGGTAAACAGTCAAAGAATCAAACATTATATCTCAGGTGCTCCCATAAATGTTGAAACCGATATTATTAATACCATAACACCAGAGGAGTACACAAGGGAGACTTTCTAGAACGTTTTAGACTCCGAAAAGGAATTGGTATGTGGTACGGTAAGAAAGCCGACTCCAAAACTTTTCCAATGGCAATTTTCTCCATTTTGGAATATTTCAAAAATAGTAAAATAAAAAGTAGTCCGAAAAGTGCACGAGGAGGCGACAAGCCTGGGGGCGCGCCCTACCCCCCTGGGCGTGCTCCTGTTGCTTGTGGCCACCTCGTGTGCCCTCTGGACTTTGTTTTCTTGTGGAACACTTCTTTTGGTCGGTAAAAATTCATTATTCAAGATGGCAACGGGGACGGGGATCACGGGGGGAACGCCACCATCCCCGCCTTGATCCCCGCTAGCCCCGCCAACCTTGGCGCGCGGGGGGGGGGGGGACAGTCCCCATCCCCACTAACAACGGCTACCCGATCCCCATGGGGATCCCCATGGAGACCAACAGCAGCAAAATAGCAGTAAAAGAGGAGCACAAACCACAATATTTTTTTTACAGATTCGATCATCCATTATAGCAACAAAACAGCAATACATTGGCATAACAAACCAAAATAATTTTGGCAGCAATCTTCCCATACAGAAGCACAAACACATTACACAAAAGTAAATTAGCGGCACAAACACAATAATTTTGACAAATTTAATTATCCCAAGTTTGACCACAATAAGTTTGACAGATCCAATCATCTCAACTCAAGTCTGACCACATAATTGATAAACTAGAAGTACGATTGGCAGAAACGACAATACTTAGTATGATCACAAGCCGAAAGTTCTAATTCTTAACACAGACAAGCATGGTAAGCAGAATAAATGAAATGAGGACTTGAAGAGCCCGTCACAGTAGCTCCTCCATCCTCCATTTTCTTCATTCTTGACTCCATGGAAGCAAGCAGCAAGCCTAATAGTTATTGCAAGTGGAGAGTTCCTCATCCTGATCATGGAAATAGTACAAGATAATTTAGAAAGTTGCATGAAATCTAAGACATAAGATTGAAACTTGCAAATGAAAGTTACGAATGAAATCCAGACATAATATGGAAGTTGAGAATGTCAAGTTACCATTGGTTCATCCTCATCGTCAAGACAAGTTTGAAACTCAGTAGAGAGTGATGAATTGTTCTCACCTAAAATTGCAAGCAATGTAAAATTAGATGGCAGTAGTGTAACTAATTTAGGTATATATTCTAGTAAATTATCTAAGCAAGAAAGAAATAGTGTAGCAACAACAAAACATAAGTAGAATAGGAGCAAAAGAGCAACATTTGAATTGTCTTACCTAGCATGTCAGCATTAGACCAAGCCTGCATACACATTATAGCTTCAACCATCTTTGGTGCGAGCCTACTATGGTGAGGGCTAAGGATTCTACCACTTGTAGAGAATGCAGATTCTGATGCTACCGTTGTGACCGGATAGGCAATATGTCATGAGCAATAAGCTGTAGAGTTGGATATTTTATCCCTCCAAACTTCCACCAATTAATGATATCAAAATCAGTTGTTCTTGGCAAAGTTGGCTCTTCTAAATACATGTTTAGATCTGTATGAACCAACAAAGATGAAGTGGTAGGTTGTGAAGATATGTACCATTCAAATATGTCAAAAACTTCAGCCTGTGAAGCTGAAGCAATAGGTTGTGAAGACATGTACCATTCAAATATGTCAAAAACTTCATCCTGTGAAGCTGAAGTAGTGGGCTGTGAAGCAGTAGCAACATTTGATGTTCCTGCAGAAGAGGCATCTTGGTATTGAACCAACAATTCTCGGAGCAATTGCTTCACGCGCACAACATCCTGAATTGCAGCCTCAGGTACATAGAGAGGATCGTACAAAGCCTGCACCATATGGAGTTTGTATCTTGGGTCAAGAACAGTGGCAATAGCCATCAGACCGTGGATATCTGTCCAGTACTTCTAAAACTTATTTTTCATCTCCTCGGACATTTGTTGCATCAGTTCATACTTCTTTTTCATCTCATTGGACATATCTTGCAACAACTCATAATCAGGTGTAGTCCATTTGCGAATTGCCAACTTAATGCCACAAACCTTAGGGAAGAACATATTTGTTGTAACATAACTAGTTCCCAACCATAAGGTAGTGACATTATAGAATAACTTGAGCCCATCAATCATCTCTTTGGCAAAATCCCAATCAGCAGTTGTTGGACAACAATTAAAAAGCCTTTCACGAAGACTAAGACAATCAAAAACATCCCTTACAGCACAACAATACAAAGCATTATGTATGTGGAGTTCCACCTAGTTACAATCAAGGTTCAACCTCCTAGAGTACTCAATGTTCATCAAGCGATAAGTTTTTTCGAACTTCTCATGTCTTTTTGGGGTTGCCGACCAGAACCCACACTATCCTGCACCCTCTCAATACCATCCCCCAAAACAGCAAGCCCATCTTTCACAAACAGAATTAATATGTGAGCACAACTCCGCATATGCAAGAGTTTACCACCTAGCATGAGAGAGGAGGAGTCTAACTTATCTAGGATATCTTCCACTGCCTTGTCGTTGGTTGTGCAATTATCAAGAGTAATGGTTGATATCTTTCTCTCAAGATACTCTACCATAACTTCATGTAGAACATCACAAATCACTTCAGATGTATGTGGTGCTGGTACATATACAAACCTGCAAAGTTACAATTTATTGGGTTAGTAAGCATGAATAAGAGCAACAGTATTCGGACATGCAGTAAGATAGGAGCAACAATATTGTACCTTAGAAGGAATGACTTTAGATTCCAAGAACCATAAACATAGTGAGCTGTTACAGCCATGTATCCTCTCTTTTGATGTCCAGCAGTCCACATATCCGAAGTCACACTCGTACGCGTCGGTGCTATACAAATGGTTTTAAACCCCTTTTCACGACGGTATTTGGAACCGTTGCCAAGTGAGTGTGGGTGATAGGGGGTGTCGGTGTCAAAACCGGCGATCTAGGGTAGGGGGCCCAAGCTGTACATCTGAGGACCAATGGTGACTATGGACAAAGGACACAATGTTTACCAAGGTCCGGACCCTCTTAATTGGCACGCCCAGTATGCGACCCTATCCAAAAGGAGCTCGAAGGTCCCACCAAGGATAGACCCGCATATTGAAACGCTTTTGCAAGGTGGATATCATTACATCAACATTACATAATAGATGGGGATACATACATAAGGCATACATGCCACAAGAATACAACATCGTATTACATAAGAGCACCATCCGACTACGGATGAAACACAAACAGAAACTCAAACGAAATCCACCCTGCTAGCCCAGGCTGCCGACCTGGAACCTATCCCCTGATCGAAGAAGAAGCAGAAGAAGGACTCCAAAACAATCAAGCATCACTCTCGCGTCAAGATCATCGCACAACCTGTACCTGCAACTGTTGTTGTACTAATCTGTGAGCCACGAGGACTCAGCAATCCCATTACCATGGGTATCAAGACTAGCAAAGCTTAATGGAAAAGGAAGGGGTAAAGTGGTGAGGTTGCAGCAGCGACTAAGCATATATGGTGGCTAACATACGCAAATGAGAGCGAGAAGAGGAGCAAAGGAACGGTCGTCAACTAGTAATGATCAAGAAGTGATCCTGAGCTCCTACTTACGTCAAACATAACCCAGAAAATGTGTTCACTTCCCGGACTCCGCCGAAAAGAGACCATCACGGCTACACACGCGGTTGATGCATTTTAATTCGGATCTGATGTCAAGTTATCTACAACCGGACATTAACAAATTCCCATCTGCCACATAACCGTGGGCACGGCTTTCGAAAGATAATACCCTACAGGGCTGTCCGAACTTAGCCCATGATAATCTCTCGCGATCAACGAAGGATATACCTTCTCCCAGGAAGACCCGATCAGTCTCGGAATCCCGGTTTACAAGACATTTCGACAATGGTAAAACAAGACCAGCAAAGCCGCCCGATGCGCCGACAATCCCGATAGGAGCTGCACATATCTCGTTCTTAGGGAAACACGGGATGAAACATCCTACGAGTAAAACCAGACCTCGAGTTTCCCCGAGGGGGCCCCGCAGTCTACTCAGTTCAGACCAACACTTAGACAAGCATTGGCCCTGGGGGGCTAAAATAAAGATGACCCTCGGGTTAATTACTCCCAAGGGAAATGTAGGTGGTGGTGAGGCAAATGGTAAAACCAAGGTTGGGCCTTGCTGGAGGAGTTTTATTCAAAGCAAACTGTCGAGGGGGTCCCATAAATCACCCAACCGTGTTAGGGACGCAAAATCCGGGAACATAACACCGGTATGACGGAAACTAGGGCGGCAAGAGTGGAACAAAACACCAGTCATAAGGCCGAGTCTTCCACCCTTTTCCAAATATATAGATGCATTAATTAAATAAGAGATATTGTGATATCCCAACAAAATCCTCTCCACAATGGAGCAATCTTCAACTTCACCTGCAGCTAGCAACGCTATAAGAGGGGCTGAGCAAAGCGGTAACATAGCCAAGCAACGGTTTGCTAGGAAGGGTGACAAAGGTTAGAGGCTGAAATGGCAAATTGGGAGGCTTGAAGAGCAAATGATAGGTAGCGCAGCAAAGCGATAGAACGAAGCAACTAGCATAGCAATGATAGTAGTGAGATCCAGGGTAGCGGTCATCTTGCCTGAAATCCCGCAAGGAAGAAGAACGAGTCCATGAAGAAGATGAACGGATGAAGCCGAACCAAGCGTAGATGAACGAATCCTCACAATCGCAACGAAACAGGAACTATCGAGAAGAAGCACACAACATGGTAAACACACCACACATAGACAAGACATGATGCACAACAAGCATGATGCATGACAAAGCTACATGAGGCTACTCATAGAAAAAGATGAAGCATACAAGAGCAACACATCAAAGCAAGTTTAAATGAGGCCGGAAACAACATATAACAATTCCGGTAAGTCCTCATATGCAAGTTTCGAAGTTGGTCCAGAACTTAATAAACCTTATGTTCAAGTTGTTAAACAGCAAGTTAAGATGCACCAAGATGATCTACATGAGATTCTAGCCAAGTTACATATAAAGTTCATTTAGTTCGGAGCTACGGCCTAGAAGATATGAGCAAAACAAGTTAAACAAGACATTGATGCAAAATGCATACAAACATCAAGCAAACACCTCAAAACAAGGATGCAACATGATAATATCAAAGTTCATGCAATTCTAAGCAAGTTTCATATAGAGCACACTCAAAACGGAGCAACGGTTCAACACATACACTCTATACAAGTTTAAAGGACAAGTTGTCCAAAACAGCAACTAGGCATATTGCAAGCACCAAAACAACAAGCTACAGAACCACAATATGAAAACAAAAGGCATGGACATGAAGTACGGGTAAAGCATGACAAAACATGAACACTGGCTGTCTCCAGAAAACACTAGAACATGCTCAAAAAGACATGGCAAGATTGCAAATAATAACAGTTTCAGGCTTAGCGGAAATAGCATCAGGTTGCAATGTTTAGAGCTATCAAACAACATGCTACAGGAACTTATCATGGCAAACAAAGGCATGTCATGAATCTACTAATAGCATATAACAAAAATCCCTTACTGACTATAAGCCAAAAAGGATCAGAAGATATGATGGCACCCATGTAAACATGGCAAGTTATATGACAGATTCATACATGGCAGAAACATCAATAAGTAGGCATGTTGGTGAGCTTGTACCACTCACCACCGAGCAATACATGGCATGGCAAGGCAACCAACAGTAAGAAGACATGTTTACGAAGTTACACATGGCAAGAGCAAGTTCATAGAGTGCATGGATCACCAGTAAAACACATGGCAAAACTGAACTTAATGTAAACAGGCTGACAGCAACATTATTTGGAAATCTTAGAGCAAGATTACAAACTGTTACAGCAGGATATAAATGCAACCAGGGGCCTGAATGGATAGAGCATGATATGTAAAACAAAACATCCTTATTGAACATCTCCAGATTATGTATAGAGTGACTTGTAGTAGCAGGTTAACTTAGCATCATGATATAGCAGAATCAGACTAGCAAAACAGTAACAGCAAGTACTCTACTTCACAATCTCGATGCACTCACTACAAGAACCACAAAAATACATGGATTGCACCTCTGTAAAGATGGCATGATGTAGAATAAAACACATGTAGAGCTCATGCTCATAAGATGCACACATCAAATGCAACAAAAATGACAAATCATCAAGTTATAACAGTTACAGCAGATTAACATCATATAGCACTCTTGCAACGATGATTAGGGCATCAAGATGAACTCAAATGAACACGGTGCAATGGAATGAAATGAAGAGCATTTTATGATGAACAATTTGACATATTACACGCACAAAATGGAGCAATATGCATGGAGTTATGATGCGTTGAACAGGGCACAAAATGTTAATATCTCTGGGGACTTGGTCGAAATCTCACCCTCCGGATTAGATCTAGGTTTTGCACGGATGTCGATGCAGGGCCGGAGAAGATCGCTGGAGAAGTTGCCGGAGAGGAAGGAGATGGCCGGAGTGGAGGGAGGCGGCGGCGGGGCTCGGGGTCGCCGGACTCCGGCCCTCCCGTGGTCGGATCTGGCCGGAGACGGTGAAGAGGAGGCGAGGCAAAGGGGCTCCGGCGGCGCCGGCTCGGCGGCGGAGGCGACGGCGGCGGAGGCGGCCGGGCGGAGGAGGCTAGGCGGCGGCGCGGATCGGGATCGGGAAGGCGCTCCGGCGCGGCGACGAAGGATGGCGCG
>NC_041385.1:227846111-227881961 GCF_002162155.2 Triticum dicoccoides | reverse complement strand
GGCTGGCGGCGACGCGGGAGGCCAGGGCGCCACGTGGCAGCTGGAGACTGGCTGCGGGCGGCGGCGCGGGCTTCGTCCGGTCCGGGATGGACATGTCCGGCGGACGAGAGGAGCGGGGCTAGTGTTTTGGGAGGATTTGATCCGCGAATTTTGGGGGAGTGGGCTATTTATAGATAGAGGGAGCTAGGAGAGTCCAAATGAGGAGCGGTTTTCGCCCACACGATCGTGATCGAACGACCGAAAGCATGGAGGGGGTTTGGATGGGTTATTGGGCCACTTTAGAGGGGTGTTGGGCTGCACACAAAAGAGGCTTTTGCGGTTACCCGGTTAACCGTTGGAGTATCAAACGGACTCCAAATGACACGAAACTTGACAGGCGATCTATCGGTGCTATACTAAGGCCGCTTGGCAAGCCTCGGGCCATTCCGAGAAAGTTCAACACCCGCATACGGAAAGAGACAATAAGGGGACGCCGGGTGACATAGGAGTGCCGGATTGCAAAACAGACAACGGGGAAAATGCTCGGATGCATGAGACGAACACGTATGCAATGTAGTGCACATGATGACATGATATGAAATGCATATGATGACATGGCAAAGTGCAACACGCAAGCAAATGACATGGCAACGACAGCGAATAACTAGCAGACACCTGGCGCATCAAAACCGGGGCGTTACAACACTCCTCCACTAACAAGAGATCTCGTCCCGAGATCTTAGGACCGAGACGAAAGAGAAGAGGATGAGGTGAAACAAGAACTCAAGAGAAGAAGCAAGGAATCGAGAGCACTCGAGAAGAAGAGAGGAACGACGAGAATGACGAGAATCAAAAGCTCATGGAATCAGATAGACTATGAAACCACTCCGGTTAGAACGAGATAAGAAACGAATAAGACTGAAAGGATTTAGGCAGCACTCCGGTTGAACATTGAAAGATTAGAACATTAACTTGAGAAGATGGAACGATACTTGACTTGAGGAACAACACAAAACCTCCGGAAGACTTGAAAGAGTTGAATGAAAAGGACGGAGAAGGAAAAGACAACTTGTGCCACGAATGAAATTGAAAGCATCTTTAGAAGGAAGGTTTAAATGGAGTTGTTGAGAAAATCAACAACGAAAGAATAAGTTTGTTGTGGACTTATTGATAACATCTCAAAATTATGAGGTGATCTCCGACCACAAGCGGAAATGATTGGATAGCTGAGAAGAACAAAGAAATGCAAAACTCCACTTCAGAAGAAAAGGAAGAATTAAATGCACTTTGAGACGCAAGAAAGAAAGATTCTTGAGCTCCTCCAAAAGAACCTTGATGAACACTTGAAGAATGAATTAAATTATGGCGAGCCACCATAAGACCTCCGGTAACAAAAGGATGACGAGATAAAATGAAGGAAGAAAGAATAAGATGAACCTTGCGATGATTTAGATGGAGGTTCTGACGAGATGGCCGAGGAAGCTTTGAACTCCGGGATAGAAAGGATGAAAACACTTGGAACTAGAATTTATTCATGAAGAGCAAACTCCGAAGGAAGGGGTTACTCACTTGTTGAAAGAAGAATAAGAATTATGTTATGCTTATCCTCCGCCAATTAAATTGATGAGAAGCAATGGATTTGCATACTACTTATTCTTGTTGAAAAGGATTAAGGGGGTATAGCACAAAACTTGAGAAATTCTTCATGAACCACCGGTAGGATTGGAAAGAATGAATAAATTAATATGATAATCAAAGAAAAAGAATCTTGAACGAACCACCGTAAGAATTCAACAATGACTGATGAAAGAGACTGAATCACCAGGAAGAATTAAGATAACCAATATGCTCGAGGGGATTTAGATGAAAAAGAATAAAATGATCATGAGCTGATTAAAGAACACTTGAGCGAAACATCGGGATAATTGGATAACGGTAGCTGAAATGTGAGGACGAAGAATTCTTTTGGAACGATGGCCTCCGGTGAAAAGAAACGGGAAAACAACTCCTGCCATACTCTGGATGGGTAAGAAAAGAATAACTGACTAATGGAATAATTCGAGATGATAATATGAAGTTAGAACCACGAAATTTCAAGAGAACGGACAGGATTTAAGAGGAACTCTTCTTTGATCTTCAAATTACGACGAGAAACACCACCAATATTGTTAAGGCACTCCGGGGGAATGAAAAACCCAAAAGGTTGAGCCAACAATGAAAAGATTTTGAAACGATCTTGAAGAAGGCATGTGACTGATGGGATCCATTCTTACATCACACTTGAAAAGAATTTGAGAATAACTCCAAGAAAATTAGAAGAGTCAGGTAAGATCCTGGGAAAAGACCTGTGGGTTAGGGCCCATTGAAGAGAAAACACCATTTGAAAAAGGATGTTGAAGAGGTAGATGATGCACCGGAATGATTTAAATATTTGAATGAGGTGACAACCTCGAATTAATTGGAACACAGACGAATCTCCTAAGATGTCTTGAGCACTTCGGAAGGATAAACAGGCGAGAGGCGAATGAGCAGGGAAAACACTAGATCCAAGGGAAATAATGTGATCAACGCGAAAAACTTGAATTAAGTGCACCAGAAAAAGAAAGGGATGAAGAATGATGAACGAGACGAGAATTCACCAGTTGAAATAATTGGGGGAAGACTGAAGAGGCTCCGTATGAAAGAAATTGATGCTCGAAAGAGGCTCAGGCTCCGGGAAGAAAAAGGGTTGGAGGGTGGGAAAACAAAGGCAACTTGAAAGGGGAAACCGACGAATATCTTGAAGAGAAAACACCAGTTGAAATCATTGAGGAAAGAAAGCAAAGACTTCGCACGAGTAGGATGGATACTCGATTACGGACTCCGGCTTCGAGAAGAAAAGGGTGGGTGGGTGGGAAAAGAAAAACAACTGAGGATTGAACTTGCAAAAATGGAGAGGGTCGAATCACCTTGACGAGAAATGCACCGGATGCAAAGAGATGAGAACCAACGACCGAAAAACCAACTGCGTGAACCTAAAGGAAAATTTGAATGGGAAGAGGAGTAATTCAAAACACCTACGTCAAGATTCCTCACTAGACCGACGAAGGGGCTGAGGAGTAAAAAGAATTCCTACTCTCCGATATAACTAGACTCAGAAATCAGTTTTCTTCTAGACTCAACAACGGCCAAACTACACGATCAATCAAGGGGGGCTCCTAAGGTCGGTCGAGGCTCTGATACCAACTTGTCACACCCAATATGCGACCCTATCCAAAAGGAACTCGAAGGTCCCTCCAAGGATAGACCCGCATATTGAAACGCTTTTGCAAGGTGGATATCATTACATCAACATTACATAATAGATGGGGATACATACATAAGGCATACATGCCACAAGAATACAACATCATATTACATAAGAGCACCATCCGACTACGGATGAAACACAAACAGAAACTCAAACGACATCCACCCAGCTAGCCCAGGCTGTCGACCTGGAACCTATCCCCTGATCAAAGAAGAAGCAGAAGAAGGACTCCAAAACAAGCAAGCATCGCTCTCGCGTCAAGATCATCGCATAACCTGTACCTGCAACTGTTGTTGTAGTAATCTGTGAGCCACAAGGACTCAGCAATCCCATTACCATGGGTATCAAGACTAGCAAAGCTTAATGAGAAAGGAAGGGTAAAGTGGTGAGGTTGCAGCAGCGACTAAGCATATATGGTGGCTAACATACGCAAATGAGAGCGAGAAGAGGAGCGAAGGAACGGTCGTCAACTAGTAATGATCAAGAAGTAATCCTGACCTCCTACTTATGTCGAACATAACCCAGAAACCGTGTTCACTTCCCGGACTCCGCCGAAAAGAGACCATCACGGCTACACACGCGGTTGATGCATTTTAATTCGGATCTGATGTCAAGTTATCTACAACCGGACATTAACAAATTCCCATCTGCCACATAACCGCGGGCACGACTTTCGAAAGATAATACCCTGCAGGGGTGTCCCAACTTAGCCCATGATAAGCTCTCACGATCAACGAAGGATATACCTTCTCCCAGGAAGACCCGATCAGTCTCGGAATCCCGGTTCACAAGACATTTCAACAATGGTAAAACAAGACCAGCAAAGCCGCCCGATGCACCGACAATCCCGATAGGAGCTGCACATATCTCGTTCTCAGGGCAACACCGGATGAGACATCCTACGAGTAAAACCAGACCTCGAGTTTCCCCGAGGGGCCCCCGCAGTCTACTCAGTTCGGACCAACACTTAGACAAGCATTGGCCCGGGGGGGGGGGGCTAAAATAAAGATGACCCTCGGGTTAATTACTCCCAAGGGAAATGTAGGTGGTGGTGAGGCAAATGGTAAAACCAAGGTTGGGCCTTGCTGGAGGAGTTTCATTCAAAGTGAACTGTCGAGGGGGTCCCATAAATCACCCAACCGCGTTAGGGACGCAAAATCCGGGAACATAACACCGGTATGACAGAAACTAGGGCGGCAAGAGTGGAATAAAACACCAGGCATAAGGCCGAGTCTTCCACCCTTTTCCAAATATATAGATGCATTAATTAAATAAGAGATATTGTGATATCCCAACAAAATCCTCTCCACCATGGAGCAATCTTTAACTTCACCTGCAGCTAGCAACACTATAAGAGGGGCTGAGCAAAGCGGTAACATAGCCAAGCAACAGTTTGCTAGGAAGGGTGACAAAGGTTAGAGGCTGACATGGCAAATTGGGAGGCTTGAAGAGCAAATGATAGGTAGCACAACAAAGCGATAGAACGAAGCAACTAGCATAGCAATGATAGTAGTGAGATCCAGGGTAGCGGTCATCTTGCCTGAAATCCCGCAAGGAAGAAGAACGAGTCCATGAAGAAGACGAACGGATGAAGCCGAACCAAGCGTAGACGAACGAATCCTCACGATCGCAACGAAACAGGAACTATCGAGAAGAAGCACACAACATGGTAAACACACCACACATAGACAAGACATGATGCACAACAAGCATGATGCATGACAAAGCTACATGAGGCTACTCATAGCAAAAGATGAAGCTTACAAGAGCAACACATCAAAGCAAGTTTAAATGAGGCCGGAAACAACATATAACAATTCCGGTAAGTCCTCATATGCAAGTTTCGAAGTTCCTCATATGCTAGGGTTTCGGGAGGATTTGATCCACAAATTTCGGGGGAGGGGGCTATTTATATGTAGAGGGAGCTAGGAGAGTCCAAATGAGGAGCGGTTTTCGCCCACACGATCGTGATCGAACGACCGAGAGCATGGAGGGGGTTTGGATGGGTTATTGGGCCACTTTGGAGGGGTGTTGGGCTGCACACAAAAGAGGCTTTTGCGGTTACCCGGTTAACCGTTGGAGTATCAAACGGACTCCAAATGACACGAAACTTGACAGGCGGTCTACCGGTGCTATACCAAGGCCGCTTGGCAAGCCTCGGGCCATTCCGAGAAAGTTTAACACCCGCATACGAAAATAGACAAGAAGGGGACGCCGGGTGACATAGGAGTGCCGGATTGCAAAATGGACAACGGGGAAAATGCTCGGACGCATGAGACGAACACGTATGCAATGCAATGCACATGATGACATGATATGAAATGCATATGATGACATGGCAAAGTCCAACACGCAAGCAAATGACATGGCAACGACGATGAATAACTAGCAGACACCTGTCGCATCAAAACCGGGGCGTTACATTAATGGAGGTAAAACCCTACTCCTGCTTGATTATATTCGAGGGTATAGGGGTTACAAGAGTTGATCTACCTCGAGATCGATTCGGCTAACCCTAGATAGCTAGCCTAGAAATGTTGTGATCCTGCCTCTGATCTATCCTCTGGTTTATATAGACACTGGAGGGGCTTAGGGTTGTACAAAGTCGGTTTTACAGAAAGGAATAGGATATCCAGACACCTATACTTGCCATCCACGCATACATGATTCCCCATCAGACACGAGAGATAACCTTCTGTCTTGTATCTTGACGGCCCATCAGTCCGACCGACATTAATAGGCCGAACGCCCGAGGACCCCCCAGTCTAGGACTTCCACAGTAGCCCCTGAACTAGTCTTCAATGATGATATATTTGACTTTCAGATTGTCTTCGGCATTACAAGGCGGGTTCCTTGAAGAATACACATCGGCTTTCCTTTGTAAAAGAACTGTATCCGGCTTTTCATAATGAACACAACCCTTAGCCGCGACGGCAGGATATATATAAAAAAAGAGAACAATGTCTTTTACCGACAACTTTTTCGACGAAGCGTCAGACTTGACCCTTCGGCTCTTTGAACCATTTTCACACCCTACGCTCCGTGTTTCGAGGCCATGCCTCATTGGCACGTCCTATCAAAATAGAGATCATGCCCACTTAATACGAGATTGCAAATTAATGGTATTTCGATAATCCAACCGACTGCGGTGCATACCCACATCGGGAACATGAGAGGTTTTAAGGTTGGGGGGCGGGTGCTCAATATTCACGGCCTATATAAGCAGATAAAGATCCATCTTTTCTATCCCACGCCTTTCTTCCTCCCTCAGCCTTCCTATCTCCGAGCTCCAACACCCAAGCTTCGATCTTCCCCACCGCCACGAACTTCTCCATCCATGTCCGGATCCGGCTCTCGAGGCAAGTGGGTGCCCTCCTCCGTGAAGGAGAAGGACATCAAGGAGCTCTGGGAGGCGGGGCACCTGAGTGCGGCCATTGCGCACAGGGTCCCTACCAAGAAGCAGGTCATCCCCACTTCAGGGCTTGGCGAAAGGGTGGTATTTATCCCCCACTTCCTGTGACAGCCCGATTTTTGGCCCTTTCTTTTTCTTTTGTTTTTCCGAGGTTTTTGCCTGAGTTTTTCTTTTTCCGTGGCTTTCTGGTCTGGAAACTGAAGAAGATGACCTCTTCTTTGCTTCTAGAGTGGCTTGTCATATCCAAATCCTTCCCTAGACCTTTCCATTTCCACCTTGGACAAAATCCCAATATTCTTTTCATTGGGAATATTCCTTTTCTATTAAAAGAATAACTCCAATTGCCCTAGGTTGTGAAGCAACCTATATTTCCGTCACTCCTAAAATTCCCAAATAATTCTCATAATTTTTTTGGGTCATATATTGATCAAATATGGCAAAACTTTTCATTGCCATGTTCAAAAATAATTCCCCAATATTCCTTTTTCTATTCTGCCCTAAATGGCACTTTGTAATGGAAGTGTCATTTATATTATTCCTATTGACTCCCAACCTTTTTGGGAATGTTTATATGTCCAAATGATTGCCTCATGCACAAGTTCAAATTTATTTGCCTAGCCAATCTTCCTCGGTGAAGTTTCAAAGTTTCTGTCAGACAGAAGGTTTTGTGAAGGAAGTACTAGCTAGGAGTACCCAAATGAGTTGAACTTTTGCAAAATTCTTAATGTGCTCATATTAACCCCTTCCACCAATTTTCAGCCCCATCCAATCATCTATGTGAGCACAAGAGCAAATCTTTGTTTCTGGCAATATTTTCACGTTGTGAAGCAAGTGTATTTTGCATTGCTTCAAAAATCCTGATAAATTACCAAGATCATTCTTATGCCCATAAAACATCCCTCCACCCATTTTGGCATCATTTCAATGAGACATTTGATCACCAATATTATTTCAAGTTTTTTGACAAAAAGGATGTTTGTGAAGCAAGTGCTATTTTGGTTTGTCCATTTGGCATGAGCTTTTTACAACATCATCCTATGACCAAATGACTAAGTTTTGCCCAATCTTAGCCCTAGGTGACACTCCATGTGAGTGCAACATCCTGATCTTCATTTCTGGACCAAATATGCAGTTGTGAAGCAACTATAATCATTCTTGGTCCATTTCCCCTCCAAACCCCTAGGACTGTAGTCCTTCCTATCCTAAACCTCCTAGACAAGCTAGTTACTGAGTTACCTAGCTGGTGTCCCCACTGCACAGCACAAACACTTGGTTGCTGGTTTACTTTGGAGCTAAGTGCCATTCTCTTCTTTGCCCCTGGAAGGATTTATTCCCTCATCTATACTTAGGTCACTAAGGTCATTCCACTAGACATGGTCGGCCACGCCAAAATTAGCTATTTGCTCCAGTGCCGGTGATGATCACGCTGATGTCAGGCAAATTTCGTGCTCTGGCTTCTTCCCGGCCCTGTGCCCATCGTCTCCCTCGTCGTCTCGACCTCCATCCATGTCTAGTAGCTGCCATGTGATGCCCTGCATCACCCTGCATCGATGGCTCGTCGTCGTTCGCCTTTAATGTGTCGCAAACGCCATGCCCGTGCCATGCCCAGCCTCTGCCCTCCATTAATGCTTGGTCGGGAGCTCGCCCATGAGCTCTAGAGCCTTCCCCTCGGCCTATGTAAGGATCCCCGACCTCCTCCGCACCTCCCAAGCCCCTCCTCGTCCCTCCTAGCCCACCGGAGCCCTCGTCCCCCTCCTCGTTTCATCGGAGTTCGCCTCAGCCGCCGCGGTTCCTCCTTGGTTCCGGCGAGCACGAGCCTCCTCTCCTCCTTCCAAGTTGTCCATGAGGTTCCCCACATCTCCGCGGTTTGCCCCCACCCCTTGCCCCCTCGCCAGAGCCGCTGCTTCGCCGAGTACTGATGACCCACAAGTATAGGGGATCTATCGTAGTCCTTTCGATAAGTAAGAGTGTCGAACCCAACGAGGAGCAGAAGGAAATGATAAGCATTTTTCAGCAAGGTATTCTCTGCAAGTACTGAAATAAGTGGTAACAGATAGTTTTGTGATAGGATAAATGGTAACGAGCAACAAGTAACAAAAGTAAATAAAGTGCAGCAAGGTGGCCCAATCCCTTTTGTATCAAAGGACAAGCCTGGACAAACTCTTATAATAGGAAAAGCGCTCCCGAGGACACATGGGAATATCGTCAAGCTAGTTTTCATCACGCTCATATGATTCGCGTTCGATACTTTGATAATTTGATATGTGGGTGGACCGGTGCTTGGATACTGCCCTTACTTGGACAAGCACCCCACTTATGATTAACCTCTATTGCAAGCATCCGCAACTACAACAAAAGTATTAAGGTAAACCTAACCATAGCATGAAACATATGGATCCAAATCAGCCCCTTACGTAGCAACGCATAAACTAGGGTTTAAGCTTCTGTCACTCTAGCAACCCATCATCTACTTATTACTTCCCAATGCCTTCCTCTAGGCCCAAATAATGGTGAAGTGTTATGTAGTCGACGTTCACATAACACCACTAGAGGTTAGACAACATACATCTTATCAAAATATCAAACGAATACCAAATTCACATGACTACTAATAGCAGGACTTCTCCCTTGTCCTCAGGAACAAACGTAACTACTCACAAAGCATATTCATGTTCATAATCAGAGGGGTAATAATGTGCATATAGGATCTGAACATATGATCTTCCACCAATTAAACCAACTAGCATCAACTACAAGGAGTAATCAACACTACTAGCAACCTACTAGCACCAATCCCGGACTTGGAGACAAAAATTGGATACAAGAGATGAACTAGGGTTCGGAGATGAGATGGTGCTGATGAAGATGTCGATGGAGATTGCCCTCTCCTGATGAGAGGGGCGTTGGTGATGACGATCGTGATGATTTCCCCCTCCCGGAGGGAAGTGTCCCCGGCAGAACAGCTCTGCCGGAGCCCTAGATTGGTTCCGCCAAGGTTCCGCCTCGTGGCGGCGGAGTCTCGTCCCGAAAGGTTCTCTTCTATTTTTTTCTCATTGAAAGACTTCATATAGGAGAAGATGGACGTCGGAGAGCCACCAGGGGGCCCACGAGGTAGGGGGCGCGCCCAAGGGGGGCACCCTCGTGAGCAGGGTGTGGGCCCCATGGCCTTCATCTTTGGCGACGATTTTTATTTATTTATTTTAAGGTATTCTGTGGAGTTTCAGGACTTTTGGAGTTGCACAGAATAGTCCTTCAATATTTGCTCCTTTTCCAGCCCAGAATTCCAGCTGCCGGCATTCTCCCTCTTCATGTAAACCTTATAAAATAAGAGAGAATAGCCATAAGTATTGTGACATAACGTGAAATAACATCCCATAATGCAATAAATATTGACATAAAAGCATGATGCAAAATGGACGTATCAACTCCCCCAAGCTTAGACCTCGCTTGTTCTCAAGCGAAAAGCCGATAACAATAAATATGTCCTCATGTTTAGAGGTAGAGGCGTCGATAAAAATAAAATACGGACATGAAGGCATCATGATTATTTCATAACAGCAACATAATAAATTTTGTCATATGATTACTCATGTTCAAGTGATGATCTTTTCACAAAGCCAAAATATGAATCAGAAACCTTATTGGGCACCAACAGTTATAATCTCAGTCATTGAAGCAATTGCAATTTATCATAACATCGGAAAGAGTCTATGTCAGAGCTTAAAAGCAAGTCCACATACTCAACTATCACTTAGTCCTTCATAATTGCTAACACTCACGTGATACTTGTGGTTACGGAGTTTTAATCGGACGCAGAGAAAGATAGGGGCTTATAGTTTTGCCCCACAACTTTTTACCTCAAGGGTAATGTCAACAATAATAATTCATGCTCCCCCACACCCAATTAGATATATATATATATATATATATATATATATATATATATATATATATATATATATATATATATATATATATATCATGTTCTTTCCAACATGCTGATCTTGCCAAAGGATAAAATGAAAAAGGAAAGGTGAAGATCACCGTGACTCTTGCATAAGGTAGAAGATAATAATAAAAGATAGGCCCTTCGCAGAGGGAAGTAGAGGTTGTCATGTGCGTTTAGGGTTGATGCACAAAATCTTAATGCAAAAGAACGTCACTTTACATTGCCCCTTGTATGTGAACCTTTATTATGCAGTCCGTCGCTTTTATTGCGTCCACAACAAGTTCGTGCAAAGTTTATTTTCTCCGCACTAATAAATCATGCATATTTAGAGACCAGTTTTTATTGCTTGCACCGATGACAACTTACTTGAAGGATCTTACTCAATCCATAGTAGATATGGTGGACTCTCATGGCAGAACTGGTTTAAGGGTATTTGGAAGCACACGTAGTATTTCTACTTAGTGCTGAGAGTTGGCTAGCATGAGGGGGAAGTGCAAACTCAACACGGTAGAGGAACCATGAAAACATACTTTATCTCAGATGTAAGAAAACATGACTCATTATGTTGTCTTCCTTGTCCAACCTCAACTCTTTAGCATGTCATATTTTAATGAGTGCTTCCAATCATAAAAGATGTCAATGATAATATATCTATATGTGAAACCTCTATTTCCTTATTACTTCCTATTAATTGCAACGATGACCAAAACTATATTTGCCAACTCCCAACAACTTTTAATCATCATACTTTTTCTATGTGAAGTCATTACTTTCAATAAGATCAATATGAACTCTTTGATCCTTTTTATTCTTTTTCTTCTAATCACCCAAGATCATGGCAAAATACTCAAGCCCTTGACTCAACACTAATATTTATTATATAGCTCACAGACTCGATTACAAAGAAGGATCATAAAGCAAAAATCAAAACTAGATCATGCCATGACTTTATTCTACTAAATCAAGATACTACTAATAGGATCGAACTAAGAAAAACGGTAAAGATAGGAGTTGTGATGGTGATACGATACCAGGGCACCTCTCCCAAGCTTGGCAGTTGCCAAGGGGAGTGCCCATACCCAGATGATTATGTCCTCGGAGGTGATGGAGGTGGTGATGATGACGGTGGATAATCGCACATCGAGCGTAAAAGTTCCTCCAACTTGCGGATAATATTCTTGAGCCCAGCAATATGATCCTTCAACAAAATATTCTCCTGTGTAAAATACTTGTTCTATATGCGAGCTAACTCAATCATCTTGAAGGCTTCAAGCTCTGTTGGAGTGAAAAGTTTAGGTAAAGGTTGAGTGATGTCTTCTTCTTTCACCACCGGAGCTTGAACCTCCATGGCTTTCTTGATCCCTTCATACTTGTTGATTTCTTCTGGTTCCTCTCTCTTCAACTCTATCTTCAATAGCCAAGCATCCTTGTCTTCGTTGTTGGAGGAGGGAGAAGTCATGGTGCTCTAGACCTGTTAGAAAAATAGCTCGAAACAAGAACAGGGGAGATTTGCGTGATACGAGAGTCAAAACCTCCGGGAGTATATATAATGAATTTTACCGACCAAAATACATATCGTGCAAGGAAACGGAGTCCAGAGGGCACACGAGGTGCTCACGGGGTAGGGGGCGCGCCCAGGGGGGTAGGGCGCGCCCTCCACCCTCGTGGAGGCCTTGTGTCCTCCCCGGACTGCTACTTATTTTTCTATTTTTCTAAATATTCCAAAACGGAGAAATATTGCCTTAAAAATTGTTTTGGAGTCGGTTTACTTACCGTACCGCATACCTATTCCTTTTCGGGGTCTGGAACATTCTGGAAAGTGTCCCTTATGTACTCCTCCGGGGTTATGGTTTCAATAATATTAGTTTCGACATTTATAGGATTACCTGAGATATAGTGTTTGATCCTTTGACCGTTTACCACCTTCGGATTTGTGCCTGCGAAGTTGTTGATTTTTATGGCACCGGAACGATAGACCTCCTCGATAAGGTAAGGACCTTCCCATTTGGAGAGAAGTTTTCCTGCAAAAAATCTTAAACGAGAGTTGTATAGCAATACATAATCACCTACATTAAACTCACGCTTTTGTATCCTTTTATCATGCCAACGTTTAACTTTTTCTTTAAACAACTTGGCATTTTCATAAGCTTGGGTTCTCCATTCATCAAGTGAGCTAATATCAAATAACCTCTTCTCACTAGCAAGTTTGAAGTCATAGTTGAGCTCTTTAATAGCCCAATATGCCTTATGTTTTAGTTCGAGAGGTAAGTGACATGCTTTTCCATAAACCATTTTATACGGAGACATACCCATAGGATTTTTGTACGCAGTTCTATAGGCCCATAATGCATCATTCAGTTTCTTGGACTAATTCTTTCTAGACCTATTGACAGTCTTTTGCAAAATTAATTTGAGCTCTCTATTGCTCAATTCTACTTGACCACTAGACTGCGGGTGATATGGAGATGCAATTCTATGATTAACGTCGTATTTAGCAAGAATCTTACGGAAAGCACCATGAATAAAGTGTGAACCACCATCAGTCATTAAGTATCTAGGGACTCCAAACCTCGGAAAAATAACTTCCTTAAGCATTTTAATAGAAGTGTTATGATCAGCACTACTAGTTGGAATAGCTTCTACCCACTTAGTAACGTAATCAACAACAACTAAAATATGAGTGTAACCATTAGAGGCAGGAAAAGGTCCCATATAATCAAAGCCCCAAACATCAAATGGCTCAATAACAAGTGAATAATTGATAGGCATTTCTTGACGTCTACTGATATTACCAATTCTTTGACATTCATCGCAAGATAAAACAAACTTATGGGCATCCTTGAAGAGAGTAGGCCAATAAAAACCGGATTGCAATACCTTATGTGCAGTTCTATCTCCAGCGTGGTGTCCTCCATAAGCCTCGGAGTGACACTTGCGTAGGATCTGTTCCTGTTCATGCTCAGGTACACAACGTCCAATAACACCATCTACTCCTTTATAAAGATGTGGGTCATCCCAAAAGTAATGTCGCAAGTCAAAGAAAAACTTTTTCTTTTGTTGGTATGTGAAGCTAGGTGGTATAAATTTAGCAACGATATAATTAGCATAATCAACATACCATGGAGTGCTACGAGAAGTACTTATGACATTTAATTGCTCATCAGGAAAGCTATCATCAATAGGTAGTGGGTCATCAAGAACATTCTCTAGCCTAGACAAGTTGTCTGCAACGGGGTTCTCAGCTCCTTTTCTATCAACAATATGTAAATCAAATTCTTGGAGCAAGAGAACCCATCTAATGAGTCTAGGTTTTGCATCTTTCTTTTCCATAAGATATTTAATAGCATCATGATCTGTGTGAATAGTTACTCTAGAGTCAACAATATAGGGTCTGAATTTATCACAAGCAAATACAACCGCTAAAAGTTCCTTTTCGGTAGTAGCATAATTTCTTTGAGCATTGTCTAGAGTCTTACTAGCATAATGGATAACATTCAATTTCTTATCAACTCTTTGCCCGAGAAAAGCACCTACAACATAATCACTAGCATCACACATAATTTCAAAGGGTAAATTCCAATCAGGTGGCTAAACAACAGGTGCAGAGACTAATGCTTTCTTAAGTATTTCAAATGCTTCTACACAATCATCATCAAAGACAAATGGTACATCTTTTTGTAATAAATTAGTCAGAGGCTGAGAGATTTTTGAGAAGTCCTTGATGAACCTCCTATAAAATCCGGCGTGACCAAGGAAACTTCTTATACCTTTGATGTCCTTGGGACATGGAATCTTTTCAATAGCATCAACCTTGGCTTTATCAACTTCAATACCTCTTTCAGAAACTTTGTGCCCCAAGACAATACCTTCATTCACCATAAAGTGGCACTTTTCCCAATTCAAGACAAGATTAGTTTCTTCACATCTCTGCAAAACTCGAGCAAGATTGCTCAAGCAATCATCAAAAGAGGAACCATAGACGGAAAAGTCATCCATGAAAACCTCACAAATTTTCTCGCAAAAGTCGGAAAATATAGCCATCATGCATCTTTGAAAGGTAGCAGGTGCATTACATAAACCGAAAGGCATACGTCTATAAGCAAAAGTACCAAAAAGGGCATGTAAAAGTAGTCTTTGATTGATCTTTAGACGACACATGTATTTGAGAAAAACCAGAATAACCATCTAGAAAGCAATAATGTGTATGTTTGCATAATCTCTCTAGCATTTGATCGATAAAAGGTAAGGGGTAATGATCTTCCTTAGTAGCCTTATTTAATTTGCGAAAATCAATTACCATCCTATAACTTGTGATAATTCTTTGCGGAATCAATTCATGTTTATCATTAGGGACAACAGTAATACCTCCCTTCTTAGGCACACAATGGACAGGACTTACCCACTGACTATCAGCAACGGGATAAATTATACCTGCCTCCAGAAGCTTGAGTATTTCTTTTCTTACCACTTCTTTCATTTTAGGATTTAAACATCGTTGAGGATCACGAACCGGTTTGGCATCTGCTTCCAAATTTATTTTATGTTGACATAGAGTGGGACTGATGCCCTTAAGATCATCCAGAGTATATCCAATAGCGGCACGATGCTTCTTTAGAGTTTTCAATAATCTTTCTTCTTCATGCTTTGAAAGGTTAGCACTAATAATAACAGGATATATTTTCTTTTCATCAAGATAAGCATATTTAAGATTATCAGGCAACGGTTTAAGCTCAAACAAGGGATCACCCTTGGGTGGAGGAGGATCCCCTAGGATTTCAACAGGCAAATTGTGTTGCAGAATAGGTTCCTGTTTAAAGAACACTTCATCTATTTCCCTTCTTTCATTCATGAACATATCATTTTCATGGTCTAGCAAATAGTGTTCTAAAGGATCACTAGGAGGTACAGCAATAGAAGCAAGACCAATAATTTCATCCTTACTAGGCAATTCTTCCTCATGATGTTGTTTACTAAATTTAGAGAAATTAAACTCATGAACCATATCATCCAAGCCAACAGTAACGACATTCTTTTCGCAATCTATCGTAGCATTAACAGTACGCAAGACGGGTCTACCAAATATAATGGGACAAAAGCTATCTTGTGGGGAACCAAGAACAAGAAAATCAGCGGGATATTTGGTTTTCCCACACAAGACTTCAACATCTCTAACTATTCCCATTGGAGATATAGTATCTCTATTGGCAAGTTTAATTGTAACATCAATTTCCTCTAACTCAGCAGGTGCAATCTCATGCATAATTTCTTTGTATAAGCCAATGGGTATAACACTAGCACTAGCACCCATATCACATAAGCCATGATAACAATGATCTCCTATTTTAACAGAAATAACATGCACGCCTACCACAGGTCTATGTTTATCTCTATCACAGGGTTTAGCAATTCTAGCAGTTTCACCAGTGAATTGAATAACATGCCCATCAATATTATCAGACAAGAGATCTTTAACAATAGCAATATTGGGTTCTACTTTGACTTGCTCAGGAAGTGTATAAGTCCTAGTATTGCTTTTACGAACAACAGTTAAAGCTTTGGCATGATCCTTCATTCTAACAGGGAAAGGGGGTTTCTCAACATAAGAAGTAGGAACAATAGGATCATTATAAGTGACAATCTTTTCTTCAACTTTAATAGGTGTAGCTACTTTTACTTCTATGGGAGGCTGATATTTAAACCACTTCTCCTTGGGGAGATCAACATAAGTAGCAAAAGATTCACAGAAAGAAGCTACTATCTCAGAGTCAAGTCCATATTTAGTGCTAAACTTACGGAAAATATCGGTATCCATAAAAGATTTAACACAATCAAACTTAGGTGTCATACCTGACTCCTTACCTTCATCGAGGTCCCAATCTTCAGAGTTGCGTTTAATTCTATCCAATAAATTCCATCCAAATTCAATAGACTTCATCATAAAAGAGCCAACACAAGAATTATCGAGCATGGTGCAATTATTATCAGAAAGCCGAGCATAAAAATTCTGGAGAATTGTCAATTTTGAGAGCTCATGATTGGGGCATGAATATAACATTGATTTAAGCCTCCCCCAAGCTTGAGCGATGCTTTCTCCTTCGTGAGGCCAAAAATTATATATATAATTGCGATCACGATGAACAAGATGCATAGGGTGATACTTTTGATGAAATTCCAATTTCAATCTTTTATAGTTCCATGATCTCGTATCATCACATAGCCTATACCATGTCAATGCGTCTCCCTCCAAAGATAAAGGGAAAGCCTTCTTCTTAACAACATCATCGGGTATACCTGCAAGCTTAAATAGTCCACAAATATCATCCACAAAGCGTAGATGTTCGTCAGGATGCTTTGTTCCATCTCCTGCAAAAGTGTTAGCTAGCAGTTTTTCCATCATACCCGTAGGAATCTGAAAAGCAGTTTCATTTTAAATAGGTTCAGTAGGTTCAGTAGGTTGAGGAGAAACTCTTTGCTCTACTGGACGGGGTGAAGATACCCCGAACAAGCCCCTCAAACAATTACTTTCCATAGTAACAAGTGACAGAAAATTTCAGCACACTAAATAAATTTTTCCTTACCAAATTCCACCTACCAAAGGCGCTTCACTCCCCGGCAACGGCGCCGGAAAAGAGTCTTGATGACCCACAAGTATAGGGGATCTATCGTAGTCCTTTCGATAAGTAAGAGTGTCGAACCCAACGAGGAGCAGAAGGAAATGATAAGCGGTTTTCAGCAAGGTATTCTCTGCAAGTACTGAAATAAGTGGTAACAGATAGTTTTGTGGTAGGATAAATGGTAACGAGCAACAAGTAACAAAAGTAAATAAAGTGCAGCAAGGTGGCCCAATCCTTTTTGTATCAAAGGACAAGCCTGGACAAACTCTTATAATAGGAAAAGCGCTCCCGAGGACACATGGGAATATCGTCAAGCTAGTTTTCATCACGCTCATATGATTCGCGTTCGATACTTTGATAATTTGATATGTGGGTGGACCGGTGCTTGGATACTGCCCTTACTTGGACAAGCATCCCACTTATGATTAACCTCTATTGCAAGCATCCGCAACTACAACAAAAGTATTAAGGTAAACCTAACCATAGCATGAAACATATGGATCCAAATCAGCCCCTTACGAAGCAACGCATAGACTAGGGTTTAAGCTTCTGTCACTCTAGCAACCCATCATCTACTTATTACTTCCCAATGCCTTCCTCTAGGCCCAAATAATGGTGAAGTGTTATGTAGTCGACGTTCACATAACACCACTAGAGGTTAGACAACATACATCTTATCAAAAATATCAAACGAATACCAAATTCACATGACTACTAATAGCAAGACTTCTCCCTTGTCCTCAGGAACAAACGTAACTACTCACAAAGCATATTCATGTTCATAATAAGAGGGGTAATAATGTGCATATAGGATCTGAACATATGATTTTCCACCAATTAAACCAACTAGCATCAACTACAAGGAGTAATCAACACTACTAGCAACCTACTAGCACCAATCCCGGACTTGGAGACAAGAATTGGATACAAGAGATGAACTAGGGTTTGGAGATGAGATGGTGCTGATGAAGATGTTGTTGGAGATTGCCCTCTCCCGATGAGAGGAGCGTTGGTGATGACGATGGTGATGATTTCCCCCTCCCGGAGGGAAGTGTCCCCGGCAGAACAGCTCTGTCGAAGCCCTAGATTGGTTCCATCAAGGTTCCGCCTCATGGCGGCGGAGTCTCGTCCCGAAAGGTTCTCTTCTATTTTTTTCTCATCGAAAGACTTCATATAGGAGAAGATGGATGTCGGAGAGCCACCAGGGGGCCCACGAGGTAGGGGGCGTGCCCAGGGGGGCGCCCCCACCCTCGTGAGCAGGGTGTGGCCCCCCTGGCCTTCATCTTTGGCGACAATTTTTATTTATTTGGGGGCGCCCCCACCCTCGTGAGCAGGGTGTGGCCCCCCTGGCCTTCATCTTTGGCGACGATTTTTATTTATTTATTTTAAGGTATTCCGTGGAGTTTCAGGACTTTTGGAGTTGTGCAGAATAGTCCTTCAATATTTGCTCCTTTTCCAGCCCAGAATTCCAGCTTCCGGCATTCTCCCTCTTCATGTAAACTTTGTAAAATAAGAGAGAATAGCCATAAGTATTGTGACATAACGTGAAATAACAGCCCATAATGCAATAAATATTGACATAAAAGCATGATGCAAAATGGACGTATCAAGTACCTCCGCCGCTCGAGCTCTCTGTAGCCTCCCCGGTCGTCACGCCTCCCCGCCTCTCCACCACTCTCCGGCGCCTCCTTTGCCTCTAAATGGATGCGGTGCTCCGCCCTGAACCCTTCGGTGCCCGCGCCTTGGCCTAAGGTGGCCGGAGCAGCTCGTTCCATTGCCAACTGCCCGCCTCTGCCTCCTCCTGCCTCCTCCTGTCGCTGCCTCCCCTCCCCTCCCCGGTGGCAGCCCTGCCCGGGAGCAGGTGCAGCTCGGCCGCCCACACTCGCCGGTGGCCTCGCCCTGGCCGGAGACGGCCTGAGCTGGCCAGGCCCCGGCGCCCTTCTCCTCTGCTCCCTCCCATGTTCAACGCAAGGAACATTGTGAGAGGAGGCAGACGATGACCGAGCTCCAGCCTGGCCCCTGCCAATGGGCCCTGCCTCCACTCTCGGCCCAATTTGTCGACCTCTGGCCGTTGACCAGCCCAGTCCACGTGGATAAGTGATGGGCCCCACCTGTGGGACCCGCATGTGTCAGCCCCACCACTGTTCATATTGATAAGGTGAAAACGTATTTCCCCGATTATGCTTTCACTTTTTCTGTTCAGGCCCCTGGTTCAATAGATTTTCATTACAGATGGGTCCCTGGCAGAAAAACGTCCATAACATTTTATCCGTAGCTCCAAATGAGGTGAATCCAACACTCACTTCTTCGTTTCATCGAGCTCTTTCTGCTGGTTTCATTTTCACTATGGGTTGACACTGTGAAAATGACCTTTTTGCCCTTGCATGTAAACAGCCCCCTCCGAGAGAGAACTGTTTCCGGCAAATCTTTCCGCGGCTTCACCGCACTTCTCCCCGGTGCCTTCTTCATCCCCAGGCAAGCCACAATACCCACTTGCATGATAGTCATGCAGTAGCCATGATTTTCAAATTGAATCTTAATTAAATGTTTGCTTGATGAAAAGATGGTTATCGTTGTTTCGGAAATGTTTAGATTTGCATGTTCACTTTTGTGCTACGTTGTTTTGTACTCTATGATCATGTTATACCTGCTAGTATTACCTTTCATATGTTTATGCTTGCTAGTAGTACATGTTGATGTTGGTGATGGTCATGCTAGTCAGTATGCCATGCTCAGTGGATATGATTTATTGTTGATATGGTGGATAGTTATGTGATACCCTCATGATGATGTTGATATCATGTTCATGCATTTTATCATGGCTCAACATATTTGCATTCAAGTTAACCGGATTAAATTGAACTTGAACAAATGTTGGCTGAGTCATGGTGCCGCTGAATCGATGCTGACCAGTGCGACCACGCTTACCGGTATGGGACGGTCCTAACTGGGTCTATTGTTGTGTCTCTCGCCGGTGCCTCCAACGAGGGAAGGTTATGGGTGAGCGCTACCCCGATCAGGTAGGCGGACATAAGCCTTGTGTGCCCGTTGTTGAGTTAGTTTTTGGATCCTTGTCCCAGAGTGGGACGGGCCACGACGGTGGTCGTTGTGTCTGGAGGTAGGCACGAGGCCACCCATGACTTAGCTCAGTGAGGAGGGAGTCGGAGTGGCCAGGAGAGTGTCATGGCAGTAGGACGGTTTTGTCGGAACACCGTTGGTCCACCCAAATGGGAGTGCGAGGCCATGGGTTCCGTAGTGTGGGTACAGTGTACTAACATCTGCAGAGTGTATATTAAATCTATCGATAGCAGTGCCCGCGGATAAGGGCCCATGTCGAAAGTAGGTCACACCATGAGTCAACAGTAATAAGAATAACTTGATTAATGACAATGAGATAAGTTGGTTGTGATCGCCGTAAGGATCACGGGCCATTTAGTGGCCGGGTTCTGATCGCTGTAAGGATCACGGTTTGGTCCAAGTGTTGGTCGGGTTGTGATCGCCGTAAGGATCACGGTGGTATCGAGGATACCGAGATATTGTATATTTATGATGTTGTAGGAGAATCGTGGGTAAAGGTCAAGCTCCTTGTGGTCGTTTAATGATTACTACGGTATTGTTTACACCAAGCTTGATTTGATCCTGAGATGATCGTGTGATGTCCGAGGTTGGTAAGTGATGCATGTGTTGGTTACGAGGTAACCCGAGCAGAATAAGTGGTGCATATAGTGGTTTCATGTTGCATGCCAGTATTGTTGGATTAATATGTTCATGTTGTGTTAGCTGTATCATCTTCATGTTATATTGTTCTGATGATATCATGTTAATCCATGCTTAACCTGTAATTGCCATGCTGTTGTTTGCCTTGAATGCTTCTGGATTATTTGTGAGCTTGCAAGTACATTCAATGTACTGACCTGGCGTGTCATGCCAGCTTGCAGGTCATTCCGAATTTGATTGCTTATTTGCCGTGGAGTCCTTGTTTGCAAGCTAGGACAAGCGTTCCAGCCAGAGTCCCTGCGGAGTGGAGTTCACCATCGTCTTTGTTGTTCCGCTGCTAGAGTTATTCCGCTGCTTCGAGTTGTTCTGCTGCTTACATAGAGCAACTGAGGATGGCGTAGTGTCGCCGTACCGACATAATTCATTGTAATATCGGCAACCTTGTATTCATATTCGTGTAATAATAGAAGGCTGGTTTGTTCTATGCTAAGCAGTGCCATATTCCAGAAGACTTCTCCTCGATCTCTGGGCTGGAATACGGGGCGTTCTGGTTTTCTCTGAGCCGGGGTGCCACAGCGCTTGGCATCAGAGCAGGTCTGGCTGTAGGACGCCCTAGACCGCGCGAACATTAGAAAGCGGTAGTATAGACCCCAGTTGGTTTGTTACAATTGATTGATGCATTTGTTTGTTGCATAGCATGCATATAGCCTTAGTGTTTGTACTAACGGTTTATCTGGTGAGTGTAGCTAGCATCGATTTGGATCCACTACAGCTCAACCTTTGCATTTCTCCAGTTTCCTTTTTCTTTCGGTGTTTGGTGTCAATTCTGTCCCAGCAGAGTGATGCCAAGTGATCCCGACACTGTTTGCAAAAATGGTGCTCAGGTATCGCGCCGATGTCTTTCTTTCAGTCCCGTCTATCGTTTCGATGATGGACATGTGTCTACCTCGGATTGTTCTTTTATCTTGTCGTATTGGCAACCCTTAATGATCTTAGTTATCAAGAAAGGGCAATGTCAGCAGCCTCAGCTTTTCCCCGCTATCCTATTTCTTGGACGAGTATGAATCTTTTTCCGTCCGCTTGATAATGATGTGGTTGCGACCTTTGTGTCCTACTGGATGATTAGCGAGTACGTCCTCGCCTCCGACCTAGTTTAGGTTGCCACCTGGCTAAACTAGCACCTGGTGTAGCGCTGTTTACACCAATTCTTCCACACATTTATTCGTCCTCGTGCACACCGCCACAACTTATTAGACCGCAATACCTGAGTTTCCGCGAGATTTGTGTGCTTAGGTGTGCATGCATATTATTGCGTGAGTAGTAGTAATATGTGATAATTGCTTGATTAATTATATTAGTAGTATGCTTGTGTGCTTTTGTTTTAGTCGTTTCTGTTGTTCCTTTCTTTGGGCCTTCGGTGTTATAAAGTTTTCCTCTATTAAAGTTGCTCGTCAGCCGACACTGGACCCAAAGAGTCAGCAAGAAATGCATATATTTGGAAACTTAGCTAAATAGAATGGAACTATCAGCTGACTACAGTGAAATTGGGAATATCTTGTCTGGATGCAAAAGAAATCCTGGATGGACCGCCAGTACCAAGTTTGCATTAGCGTGCACTCATCACAACAAAATGATTAAATCAGCAAGAAGATAAAATGTGTGCAAGGTTGACAAAATATTATCAAAGGTATGGCTCAGATACAAGTTTAATTTTTCCTTGAGGATGATTTTGGAACTCGATGTACCTGGAAGCAAGCAAAAATATGGCATTTACTCAGAAAGGAGGATAGTCCAGTAAAACCCTGTTTTATACAAGAAATCAACATCAGAAATATTCAGATGGTTATATATGTGGAAATCGGCCCGCATATCACAATCAAAAGCTTCTGGTGGAAGCAACCCAATCTTCCCTCACAAGATACCCGAGAATCTTCCAAGCCAAGATTCATCTATCTTCCTCAGTACGATGCATGGATGACTTCTCGCGCAAGGTACTCTGCCTTCTTCAGTAAGCAACCGCAAAAGCTTCCAGCATAAGGTACCGATTCTTTCCCCAGCAAAGTCTTTAAGGGGGTAAGCTTCTGAAGCACGATATTCAGTCTTCTTCAGCAAGTTGTCCAATGAAAGCTTCAAGCACAAGCCAACAAATATTCCTTAGTAAGACATTGGTACAAGGCAGTACGCTGTGAATTGACAGCATAGGGCAGTGAATCCCAAGAATCAGATCCGCAACATTTTGGTCAGAATCAAGAATCAGTCAGAATACACGTCTGTCTCGGCATCAGTTCCTCATATATATGCAATGAGCATACCATCAAGATCTTACAAGTCACTCGGATGAGGATCTGACAACCACTTGAGGATGGTTAATAGAAGAAAGCCAGTATACACCGCAATGTGACAAAGGATTATGAGGATTGACGACATCAATGAGCTCAATACAAGTACCCGTGAACCTGGAAAATGATCCTAATGAGACCTTGTCCCTTTTTCTCCAATGACAGCACCACACCTGTGATCTGAGCTGTTTCTAGCTGTCCGGGGTGGTTGCTAACTTTTGTTTCTCTCTTCGACTGTCACGAGTATGACCTGCTTTTCGGCCATCTCGTACAACTATTGAGTTTCTTTTTGGGACAGTAGCCCTATAGCTGCTTTTTGGCTATTCTAGAGAGCTGCCACCTTCTTATCAACCCGGTCTCGTGCTTTGAGCTGCTTTTTCGGCCGTCCTGAGCCGTGGTTGAGTTATTCCAGTAATGTCCCAGATCTGAGTTGTAAAGACAGTTCTGGTGGCTACTGATTTATTTGTCGATTTCTTGCAAGGGTTTCGGATGATCATTTCCCAACAATCAGAACTTGAGAGGTGTTGAACCTGCCATTTAATGGGTTACCTTGTCAGAAAAATGAGGATAAACTACAATTGCCGAAAAATTGCACCGACAGTACCTATGGTCATGTAGAGAAACAATATGGCCCAGCTCTTTCAGCCAAAGATCCAGACCAAGGAAACAATAATGAAGGAGCAAGACCAGTGATGCAGGTATGAAAATTGTACATGACCCCCATGGTGCAGATCCCCGGGACAGTCTAAGTCAGTATTGATCCACATGGATATGCCTACAGCATGAGTAATCGGCACGAGGAATAACAGTCTAGAAGCCTGAGTCCTCACTTATATGAATCATCATGGATAGCCTGTCGTGAACAAAAATTTTCCGTCAGAACCACCATCAGTCAAGTTTGTAGATATTATCATACAGGCCAAACCCTTTTATGCTGGCCGCGACAGGAGACAATCAAACATTTGGTACGGATCCGATACGGACGACAGTGGAACCGGTTAAGATGATTCAGAAACTTCTGCGATGAGTCAGGATCTGTCAGGAAACGGTTATGTTTTAACTCACTGTTTGGAACCCAAAGAACCTGCATTTAGTGGAGAAACCCAATGCAATGAGTCAGAGCTTGAGTTTTCATCAGAAAAATCTGATCATCATTACATGAAAGGTTGTCAGTGCCGGGTGGCACACCCAGCGGAAATCACTTTTGGATTTGTGAGACGGACATATATTTCAGTCGTGATAATCAAATCACACTCAGCTAGTCAGTAGATCTAAAAATAAATTGGAGCCTATATAAGCATGAACAACCAAGGAAAGATCTGTCAGAAGGTGGATACAGTGAATCAAACCACCCAGGGCCAGTCAGATAAAAATTTAATGGAAAGAACAATAAAGGAAAAAGGATACCCGAGTTGGAAACAGTTTCCTTAAGTCAGAATATTCATACTTGTTCCCTAAACAACCAAATCTCGAGGACGAGATTTCTTTAAGGGGGTAAGGTTTGTGACAGCCTGATTTTTACCCCTTTCTTTTTCTTTTGTTTTTCCGAGGTTTTTGCCTGAGTTTTTCTTTTTCTGTGGCTTTGTGGTCTGGAAACTGAAGAAGATGACCTCTTCTTTGCTTCCAGAGTGGCTTTTCATATCCAAATCCTACCCTAGACCTTTCCATTTTCACCTTGGACCAAATCCCAATATTCTTTTCATTGGGAATATTCCTTTTCTATTAAACGAATAACTCTAATTGCCCTAGGTTGTGAAGCAACCTATATTTCCGTCACTCGTAAAATTCCCAAATAATTCTCATAAATTTTTTGGGTCATATCTTGATCAAATATGTCAAAACGTTTCATTGCCATGTTCAAAAATAATTCCCCAATATTCCTTTTTCTATTCTGCCCTGAATGACACTTTATGAAGGAAGTGTCATTTATATTCTTCTTATTGACTCCCAACCTTTTTGGGCATGTTTATATGTTAAAATTATTGCCTCATGAACCAGTTCAAATTTATTTGCATAGCCAATATTCCTCAGTGAATTTTCAAAGTTTCTGTCAGATAGAAGGCTTTGTGAAGGGAGTACTATCTAGGAGTGCCCAAATGAGTTTAACTTTAGCACACTTTTTAATATGCTCATATTAACCCCTTCCACCCATTTTCAGCCCCATCCAATCATCTATGTGAGCACAGGAGCAAATCTTTGTTTCTATCAATATTTTCAGGTTGTGAAGCAAGTGTATTTTACTTTGCTTCAAAAATCCTGATAAATTACCAGATCATTCTTATGCCCATAAAACATCCCTCCACCTATTTTGGCATCATTTCAATGAGAAATTTGATCACCAATATTATTTCAAGTTTCTGGACAGAAATGATGTTTGTGAAGCAAGTGCTATTTTGGTTTGTCCATTTGGCATGAGATTTTTACAGCATCATGATATGACCAAATTACTAAGTTTTGCCCAATATTAGCCCTAGGTGACGCTCCATGTGAGTGCACCATCCCGATCTTAATTTCTGGACCAAATATGCAGTTGTGAAGCAACTATAATCATTCTTGGTCCATTTCCCCTCCAAACCCCCAGGACTGTAGTCCTTCCTATCTTAGACCTCGCAGGCAAGCTAGTTACTGAGTTACCTAGCTGGTGTCCCCACTGCACAGCACAAACACTTAGCTGCTGGTTTACTTTGGAGCTAAGTGCCATTCTCTTCTTTGCCCTGGAATGATTTATTCCCTCATCTATACTTAAGTAACTAAGGTAATTCTACTAGACATGGTCGGCCACGCCAAAACTAGCTATTTGCTCCAGTGACGGTGGTGATCACGCTGATGTTAGGCAAATTTTGTGCTCTGGCTTCTTCCCGGCTCTGTGCCTGTCGTCTCCCTCGTCGTCTCGACCTTCATCCATGTCTAGTAGCTGACCCGTGATTCCGTGCATCGCCCTGCATCGATTGCTCGTCGTAGTTCACTTTTAATGCGTTGCAAACGCCATGCCCGTGCCATGCCCAGCCTCTGCCCTCCATTAATGCTTGGTCGAGAGCTCGCCCATGAGCTCCAGAGCCTTCCCCTCGGCCTATATAAGGATCCCCGACCTCCTCCGCAGCTCCCAAGCCCCTCCTCGTCCCTCCTAGCCCACCGGAGCCGTCGTCCCCCTCCTCATTTCGCCGGAGTTCGCCTCGGCCGCCGCGGTTCCTCCTTGGTTCCGGCGAGCACGAGCCTCCTCTCCTCCTCCCAAGTTGTCTACGAGGTTCCCCACATCTCCGCGGTTCGCCCCAACCCCTTGCCCCCTCGCCGGAGCCGCTGCTTTGCCAAGTACCTCCGCCGCCCGAGCTCTCTGTAGCCTCCCCGATCGTCGCGCCTCCCTGCCTCTCCACCACTCTCCGGCGCCTCCTTTGCCTCTGAATGGATGCGGTGCTCCGCCCTGAACCCTCCGGTGCCCGCGCCTTGGCCTAAGGTGGCCGGAGCAGCTCGTTCCATCGCCGGCCGCCCGCCTCTGCCTCCTCCTGCCTCCTCCTGTCGCCGCCTCCCCTCCCCTTCCCGGTGGGAGCCCTGCACTGGAGCGGGTGCGGCTCGGCTGCCCGCACTCGCCGGTGGCCTCGCCCTGGCCGGAGACGGCCTGAGCTGGCCAGGCCCCGGCGCCCTTCTCCTCTGCTCCCTCCCCTGTTCAACGCAAGGAACAGGGCGAGAGGAGGAAGACGACGACCGAGCGCCAGCCTGGCCCCTGCCAGTGGGCCCCGCCTCCACTCTAGGCCCCACTTGTCGGCCTCTGGCCGTTGACCAGCCCAACCCATGTGGATAAGTGACAGGCCCCACCCGTGGGACCCGCACGCGTCATCCCCGCCACTGTTCATCTCTACTATTAAAGAAGGATCGAACGTCGTGATGGTTCGACCTCCTCGATCTCTCCTCTCATCGCTCGTTTCTCCCATCCCCGCCGAAAAAATGAAAAAAGAAAAAAAGAAACAGACCGACGAGGCCACGACCCACGAAAGCACGTCCCACGCACACGCGGCCTCCCCATCTTCCGCACTCCGTTGCTCCCGATCTCATCACTTGCCCGCTCCAATTTTTCTCTCTGACTCCCCCCTCCTCGTCCGCCGCCGTGGTCGCGGTCCAGGCCATCGGCGGTAGGAGCGAGTCCCATCGAGAAATTCTTCACTCCTCCCTCTTATCTGCACAACTCTTGATCGCGTACGTCCATGGGCGAGCTTGGCGGCGGGGCAGAAGGAGAGTTCATAAGCAGCTATCATTGGTGTACGCCGCCTTTGCCTGCGTCGCTAGGGGTGATCGTACTACAGTCTGCCCAACGTACGCCGGCGCCGGAGTACGTACTGGGCATAGGGGTGGTGTGCAGGTGCAGGTCGATTTTAGTCGTCCCGTACGATTTTGCCATGGCGGATCCGCTGGCCGCAGGGAACACCACCGGCGGGGACGCCGTGAGGGCGGGATTCTCGGTGTGACGGAAGTCCGACGCCGGCTGGTGCGGCGAGTGGAGGCCTCCGGAGGTTTCTGCTCCGGCGCTCACGCTATTGGGTCTTGTCCTACTCCTTCGTCAGGTTCAGGTAACCATTAGTAGTTGATCTGAGAGGTAATTTGTTGGGCAACGCTGCCGCGGGACATGGACTCAAGCTAACACAGGTTCATGGCGGAGCAGCTCACCTGCTGGTCTCCACTTCGTAGGCGGCAGTAGCTGCCTCACCAATTGATGTGATCTTTTTATTCCTTTTCAGATCCATTTTTCCAACAGGCCTCAATAAAAATTGGGGATCAAGAAATTGATCGCTTCGAAGTACTGAGCAGGCGTATTCTTTCTTATGTATGAGGGTATGAAACATGTTTTTGTTGTTAATTCTTGCAACACAGGGGATTTTTGGTAGTCAAGTGGTCAACCCGTCCGCCAATGCCGTCATTATCTTCATTGGGTGTGCTTGCACTTTATTTGGAAGATGCCAGGCAGTAGCACTGCTTCAGTATATTAAGAGAAGATTTACAAAATCTGAAGATGTATAATTACACTCGATCTATGCATATTTGCCCAGATTTGAATAACTTTGAGTTTGTGACCATCACACTTGGTATCTTCACTGATGTATTTTTTGTTTTGCTAAGTCAAGTAGTTCCTGTGAAATGACTTTGGGAATGGAGTGGTTCACTGGGGTAATTAGCGGTAGCACCTCACGCTGACAGGGAGTGCACGATCGAGGTATGTATTTTCAGCTTGTTAGTCAGGATGAAGTGGAATACATCATAATATTTCTCTGCATGAACTGTCAGGGACATATCACCACGTCCACTTAATCCAGTTTATCCGTGTTCGTTCCTTAGATTGCCTACCTGTGTTCGGATTTACCATGTATTATTTGACTGGAAAAATTACATTGTTAATCGCTTCAGAGAACAAGTGAAAATGTAGGTTGTATCCCTCTTTTGTTTGTTAACAATCTGTTTACGGAGTCACTACTCCATCATCACATAATACACATATGTTAAGGTCAAGAATTTGTCATCTATACTTCTGATCCCTTTTTAGTTATGCTGAACTTGAGAAAGTGGATTATTGGAACAAGTGAATTATTTAAAAAGTAAATTGTCAGTGTGTTACATGTCGGAAGAGGCCTTTTGGAACAAGTGAATTATTTCAAAATTAAAATCTTTAAATTTGTTTAAAGTGAAGTTACTCTCCAACTACAATTCTATGCAAGCACTGATCTTTAAATTGAAGGTGATTATTCTTCTTAGGAAGGGAGAACGATTCACTTTGGTGTATATGATCCTATGGTCTTTTTTATTGATTGCTATGGTTGTTTGTATTATATCCTCTAACTGACCCAAATTGCCATGTCATACTCATGCTATTAGATCGGGTGCTCATGCAAGATGGTTACTTCTCTTAAGGGTGTGTTACTGTTTGTAGTTTAGACTTGAACACATACTTCTGTTTGAAAACAATAAGTGCCAGCCTCTCATGATTACGGTAACTAATTATTCATTTAACACATGCAGACTATCAGATACAACCGGATGCCGCCACTTTGCAGTGTCAAATTTATGTTGGTGAGCAGGCCATGCTGTTCATGGAATGGCTTGACGTGAAAGGAAATTGACCCATAGGTCGAGAAGAGAAGCTTTCATTGAGCATAAGTGTGGTGTTGTTGGAATTTTTGATATTAGTTAGATCTTCAGATAGCCTTTGTTTGGAGGTTAGATAGTCTTATTATGAGGATCAAGTATGAAATTATGACATTCTATGAGGACTAAGTTTAGGCGCATAAATTATGAACCAATTATTCCTTCTTGAAAAACGATGTTTTTCCAGAAAAATACTACTATGAGTTCAGAATTTTAGCAAAACATGCAGGTTGTCATTTTGAGATTAGTTGTTAACTAGCATTTGAAGGCATGTGATAAACAAAGAGACTAATGGGTATTGTAACGCCCTCGATGCGGCTATATCTCCCACGTGTCGAAGCACGACTTAGAGGCATAACCGCATTGAAAGCAATGTCGCAAGTGAGGTAATCTTCACATAACCCATGTAATACATAAGGGAAAGAGATACATAGTTGGCTTACAATCGCCACTTCACACAATTACATGAATAAAGCATTACATCATCCAGATACAATCAAGGTCCGACTATGGAACCAAAATAAAAGAAGAACCCCAAATGCGACAAAGGTCTCCGATCGACCCCAACTGGGCTTCACTACTGATCAACTAGAATGAAACAACACAAAGGGCAAGATCTTCATCGAGCTCCTCTTGAGCTTGGTTGCGTCACCTGCTCGGTAACATAGGCACCTGCAAACTGGTTTTGGAAGTATCTGTGAGTCACGAGGACTCAGCAATCTCACACCCGCGAGATCAAGACTATTTAAGCTTATAGGAAGGATGGAGTAATGAGGTGGAGCTGCAGCAAGCGACTAGCATATATGGTGGCTACAATCGCAAAAGAGAGCGAGAAGAGAAGCAAGGCACGGTCATGAAGCTAGTAGCGATCAAGAAGTGATCCTGAAACTACTTACGTCAAACATAACTCCAACACCGTGTTCACTTCCCGGACTCCGCCGAGAAGAGACCATCACGGTTAAACACGCGGTTGATGTATTTTAATTAAGGTCAACTTCGGGTTTTCTACAACCGGACGTTAACAAATTCCCATCTGCCACATAACCGCGGGCACGGCTCTCGAAAGTTTAAATCCCTGCAGGGGTGTCCCAACTTAGCCCATGACAAGCTCTCACGGTGAACGAAGGAATAGACCTCCACCCGAGACAATCCGATCAGACTCGGTATCTCGGTACAACAAGACATTTCGACAGGGTAAAACTAAACCAGCAACACCACCCGAATGTGCCGACAAATCCCGATAGGAGCTGCACATATCTCTTTCTCAGGGCACACTCAGATGAGACTAGCTACGAGTAAAACCAACCCTCAAGTGTCCCCGAGGTGGCCCCGCAGGCAGCTCAGTTCGGACCAACACTCAGAGGAGCACTGGCCCGGGGGGGTTAGAATAAAGATGACCCTTGAGTCTGCAGAACCCAAGGGAAGGTGGTAGGTTGTTAGTGCAAATGGTAAAACCAATGTTGGGCATTGCTGGAGGAGCTTTACTTAAGGCGAACTATCAAGGGGTTCCCATTATAGCCCAACCGCGTAAGGAACGCAAAATCCGGGAACATAACACCGGTATGACGGAAACTAGGGCGGCAAGAGTGGAACAAAACACCAGGCATAAGGCCGAGCCTTCCATCCTTTACCAAGTATATAGATGCATTAACTAAATAAGATATATTGTGATATCCCAACAAGTAAACATGTTCCAACAGGGAACAACATCTCCATGTTCCAACAAGGAACAAACTTCAATCTTCACCTGCAACTAACAACGCTATAAGAGGGGCTGAGCAAAGCGGTAACATAGCCAATCAACGGTTTGCTAGGACATGGTGGGTTAGAGGTTTGACATGGCAATTTGGGAGGCTGACAAGCAAATGGTAGGCATCGTAGCATTGGCATAGCAAAAGAGCGAGCAAACTAGCATAGCAAAGATAGTAGTGATTTCGAGGGTATGGTCATCTTTCCTGAAATCCCGCTAGGAAGAAGAACGAGTCCAAGAAGAAGACAAATGGTCGTAGATGAACGGATCCTCACAAACGCGACGTTAATCGAAACCAACCCGAAGAAGCAACACCGGAAAAGAGCAAACAACCTAGTAAATAACCAACACATAATCATGGCACGGTGCGGAAACAAGTATGATGCATGTCCGGTTTAATGAAACATGGCATGGCAAAATGCACAAAACTATCTTACAAATTAAGTGGAGCTCAATATGCAACGGAGTGGCATATTGAAGAAAACACCACATGACTTATTTAGTTCTCTCTTGTTATGTACCCAACAATATTAAATATTGTTAAACATGGCAAGAGGGTGAAGCAAATGAAAACTACCTATCTAGGCAAGTTTAAATGAGGCCGGAACAACGAACAACAATTCCGGAAAATCCTCATGAGCAATATTTGAATTTGGTACTGTTCTGCCCTAAAACATATTTTAATGTTGTTAAACAGGAAAATAAAGTGGACCATATTAAACTAGGCATTTTTCCACCCCATTTACATATGAAGTTTATTTAAAATGGAGCTACGGTTATTTAGTTATGAAATAAATCATTTTAGCATGGCATTTAAGCAAATTTAAACAAACAACATTTTAAACATTTCAACATGGGATGAAAATGGCATATTATTAATCTAGATGAAAAACTAAGCATTTTTCATATTTAAATCATTTAAATCCGATGCACGGTTGTGGAGTTTTTATATGCATGAACAACAGGGGTCAATCTGTAAAACTGGTAAATCACAGGATATGCTTAAATTCGCAGCAGGAAAAAAAACATGCATGGGCCAAATCTGCTGGGCCAACAACATACAAGAGAGGGCTGGGGGTGGCCTCACCATGGGCTCTGGCCCAGTCGGTGGAGGAGGCAGGGCAGGCCGGATCTGGCTTGGGCCGGCTTGAGCTCGCCTTGGAGGCCGAAGGGGAAACAGGTGGGGCGCGGAGCTGGGTCGAAGCAGAGGAGGCCCGACAGGCACGAGGACGAAGCAGGGGTGCAGTCAACACGCACGGTCGAGCGCTCGTCCTCCTGCCCGAAGCAGAGGATGCAGGGGCGACGGCAACGGGTCTCGGCGCGGGGAAGGAGGTCCGGTGAAGAAGGGTACAACGGGCGGCTGCTGATTTGGTCCCTAGGCCATGGATCTGGCCGGAGACGGGAGAGGGAGGCGCGGCCATGGAGGATGCTGAGGCGACGGGAAGCTGCAGCATGACCTGGCGGATTAGCACGGGGACGATGAAAGGAGGCGCTCGGGCGCCTGCGCTGGACCGAGGGCTCGAGGTGCTGGACACGAACGGGAGCGGGGAACTCGGGGAAGAAGCTGGCTGCGGGCACTGCTGGAGAGGTGGAGGCCGAGAGGATCGGGTGCTACTGCACTGGGACCTGTTGGATCGGTCGCCGGCGGGGACGAACTGCTCGTGATCCCCTCGGGATTGAGCAGAGGAGGCTCTGGTTAGTGGAATGGGTGGATCGGGAGGGATCCCAATGAGGGTGTGGCTGGTTGGGCAGGGAAGAAATCGAGGAGAGACAAACTGGCGGCGGCGGCGGAGGGATTTGGAGGATGGGACAACTCTCCTAGAAACTAGGGTTAGGCAGTATATATAGCAAGGATTTTGGATAGGGGCTAATCGGACCCTCCGATTAAAATCAAACGGTCGAGATAAATAGGTTGGGGAGCCCAAATAAGAAAACAGAGATGTTTTATAGATGTTTGGGGATGATCCGGATCCAACGGTAACGACAGAACGGGTCAGGTTCGGGTAAGTTTCGGACACGCACACGAGGGTCTGAGAGAGGTCAACGAGGATAAGGGTCTGACAAAATAACAACGGAGGCAAAGAGAGAAAGGGCAACTATGAACGACTACGAGTTTTATGAAAACATGCAGATGCAAAGCGCATGATGCTATGAGATGAAATGCAACACATGAACAAAATGCAAAACAAAAAAAACAAAAACCCAACCACGGAGGAAATAAAATATCACATCGCCGGAAATGGCAAGAGTTGGAGTTACGAATATGGAAAGTTGTATCCGGGGCGTTACAACACTCCACCACTACGAGAGGATCTCGTCCCGAGATCTAGGATGGCACCGGAGGGAAACGAAAGAGGAAGAGAAGAGGTAAAACTAAGTTGCTTCTTTGACAAACGAGTGAAACCACGAACCTTGAGCGGTTGAGCAATTTAAAAGAAAGAGTACAACAAAGATGAACGAGATTGCAAACAATCCGTTGGAAAAGAGGAACAAGGAACATTACGGGAACTTGAAAGTTGAAAGACATGGAAATAAGAGCTTCACGAACGAAAAGAATATGACCACCTCGGTATAATGAGATAGCCAAGGAACAAGAATGACACAATTTGGACAGCACTCCGGTAGAAAAGAGAAGAGAAACTTGATGAAATGAAAAGAACTTGAAGAGATGACACAACACTCCGGTTAAATGGATATGCATGAAAAGAACACGATCCTCACAATTCGAGATGATGAGTGAAGAGAGGAACATCACAAAGCCTCCGGGAGAAAGAATAGAAGATAGATCATTGGAATAAAAGAATGGAGAAGAAAACAACATGTACTACCTCAAATGAATTTGAGAGAGCATCTTTAAAAAGAAGGATTGAACGGAGTTGTTGGAAAACCAACAACGAAACGAAAAGAATAAGCTTGTAGTGGGCTTATGGAAACATCTCAAAATTATGAGGTGACAAACGGCCACTAACGGAAATGATTGATTTGATTGAGAGCACCAAAGAGATGAAAAACTTCTTCCACCAAGATGATAAAGAGATAACTTGGATCATTTTTAAGCACCACAATAGCAACATTCCTTAGGGAAGGCTTTAGGTGAAATCTATACCATGATAACTCCAATGAAGAGATTGACGGTTGAAAAGATCTCTTGAACAAGAGAAAATGATGGATATAAATATGTCACTCTTGAAAACTTGTGAATCATGAAACACGAAGGGAAAATTATCAAGAATGACCTAACACCACCTCAGGAGATAAGGTAGAAAGAATTGCACTTTGGACTGCAAGATGAAGAATGCTTGAACTCCTCAAAACAAGACATGTGTTGAACACCATGTTTAATTTTTGAGTATAGCTTGGCTGATCTTAACTTCAAGAGAAATCTTGAAGAACAATTGAAGAATGAAAAGAATCCTTGACGAACCACCACTCCGGTAATAAACGGATGATAAAAAGAAAGAGAAGTTGAAAACACAAGGTGAAGCCTTGCGATGATTTAGATGGAGCTTCGCGACGAGATAATGCGGAAAAGTTAGAACTCCGGAAGAAAGATGAACAACAAGAAGCCAAGAATTTATTACTCCTGAACAAACTCCGAAGGAAAGGATTAATCACTTGGATGAAACCAGAATAAGAATTATGTTATGCGTATCCTTCACCAATTTAAATTGATGACAAGCAACAGATTTGGCATACTACTTATTCCCATTGAAAAAGGATTAAGAGGGATATAGCGTAAACTTGAGAAGGTCTTCATGAACCACCGGTAGGATTGAAAAGAACGAATGAATTAATATGATAATCAAAGAAAAAAATCTTGAAAGAACCACCGTAAGAATTGAAAATGAAAGTAGCAAAGGCACAATTCACCAGGAAGAAATTGAAAACGATTGAAGATACTTGAAGGGATTTAGATACATGAGAACGAAGAGATCATGAACTGATTAGAGGGTATTTGAACGATGCACCGGAAGAATTTGAGAACGAGAGCTGAAAGCTGGGAATGAATAATTCTGAGATGATTGGCTCCGGAGAATGAAACTGAAAAGACTCCTAAAATGCTCCGGATGGGTGAAAAAGATTCTCACAATCGAAAACAATTATGAGAGGATGGCAACAAGCTAGCACCATGAATCTTGAAGAGAATAGAGCAAGATTAAAGAGAAACTCTTCTTCGGTCTTCAAATGATGAGAATGACAACGAGAAACACCACCAAGAATTATTGAGGGACACCGGAAGAATCAAAAGCGAAGAGGTTGAGCCAACTATGAAAAGAATTTGAAAGATCTTGGAGAAAAGCATTTGACTGATGATAACTCATTCTTACGTCAAACTTGGAGAAGAATTTAGGATAGCTCTGGGAAAATAGAAGAGTCAGGTAAGATCCTGGGAAAAGACCTGTGGGTTAGGGCCCACTCAAAAGAACACTGTTGAAAAGATTTAAAAGAGATGTTGCACCGGTTGAATTAAATGACTTGAATGAGATACCAATCTCGAAAGAGCTTGAACGAATGCAGAGTGGAAACACGAATCTTCGAGATATCTTGAGCACTCCGGAATAACAAATAGCGAGAAGTAGAATGATAATGAGGTGCACCGGTATGAGAAGACATTGAAATGAGGAAAAAGGTATGATCAACAAAACTTGACTTGAATCCACCGGAGAAGAGAAAG